>NW_024412414.1:11665914-11710925 GCF_014898765.1 Herpailurus yagouaroundi | reverse complement strand
TTATTTTATTTTATTTTATTTTATTTTATTTTATTTTATTTTATTTTTATTTTTATTTTTATTTTTATTTTTGTATAGTTGACACACATTGTTAAATTACTATCAGGTGTACAACATAGTGATTCAGCTTCTCTATATGTTGTGCTATGCTCACCACATGTGTAGCTACATTTGTCACCATACAACCCTGTTATAATACCATTGACTATATTCCCTATACTGTACCTTTCATTCCAGGGACTTACTCATTCCATAACTGGAAGCCTGTACCTCCCACTTCCCTTCACCTATTTTTCCCATCCTCCCATAGCCCTTACCTCTGGCACCCATCAGTTTGTTCTCTATTTATAGGTCTGATTCTTTTTGTTTGTTAATTGATTTGTTGTTTTAGATTCCATATATGAGTGAAATCATTTGGTATTTGTCTTCCTCAGCCTGACTTATTTTACTTAGCATAATACCCACTGGTCCATCCATGTTGTTGTTATCTATTGTTTTTTTTTTAATTTCTCAGTATCATTTCTGCATTTATACATAGTAAAGTAATTTTTCTATAGCCATCAAAGAGTTACCTGCAAAGGAACGAGATCCATGCATATTTTCTTTCACCTTGAAAAATGGTGTAAAGCACTGTAGAAAGCTACTTCTCTGCTTTACCCAAATATGACAAAATCCCTTCATCTTCATTTTAGTCAAGGATGATATTCTGGTGGGCCTGTAAATACTGAATATTAGCTTTGTGAAGGATCATTTTTTGTGATTAATTCTCTTTTATTTTCATTTTTATTCTCATGTTTTCTTTCCTGATTGTCTACCCCCTTGTTTTGTTCATTCATGGTCCATATATTTTTGTCATTTTAACTCTTCGTCCTGAAGCTCTGCAATCATTTCTGAGTTTTATGGATCACTGCACAGATATTCTTGTGGTGTGCTATTAATCCTTCTCCGAGCATACGGCCATTTTACCAAGGCTTTGGGATGATATTTAGCTGTTACTGTGGAGCTTCCTACTGGAATCTAGATAGAAGGGGGGCAGGAGAGGTCAGGGGATAGGTAAACATAAATCAGGTTTGTGCAAACAAGCATGATGAATGCTAGTTCCCAAAGTGCTCTGCCTTTTGTCAAACTTATATATTAGGAGAGGGGGCTGTGTGGCGTGAATGATGAATCATAAAACTGCTCCCTGGTGAAAGAGCAAGCATGGAAACTACTGCAGTAACAAGGTAGCTTGGATACATCATAGGGCTTGGGAATACAGAATGAAAAACAATGGTATCTGTATCAGCCTGACTGAAACGGCACAGAGAGGAGAGCAGTGTCCCTGACTGGGAAACCCAGATAAGTCAGATGGGGGTGAGTGTGGAGAAGCAAACTAATATAAACTGCATCCGGGCTGCTTACCCAGGACCCACAAGTATAAAAAAATTTTTTGACAGAATCACTAAATTCTTTGTTCAGTAACCTTTCACTGAAATTTAGCAGTTCCTTCAATTATGAATGTAGGTGGTAATAACGGAATTATGACCTCTTACTGTGGTTTTGCAACTGGTAGAAATCATTGATTTATTTATATTGTATTGACAGTTATTACAAATATCTCCACACATTGTTTATGCATTTACTACTTTGAAATTTCAATAGTTATGATGCTCACTACCAGAAATACTTATTTTATAACAGAAGTTTACAATGTTTTATAATCATATTTGAGTATTAGTAATGCTATGCATGTTATTTTATGCCTAAAATGTATTACTCTGAGAAAGCATCTAAAGGTCTCACCAGAGTATCAAATGGGTCCCTGACACACAAAAAAAGCTATGAACTCTTGTAGTAGACGTTGTTGTTAATGTTAGATGAGGTCTGGATTCTTAAGGATGTAACTCTTAAAAACTATTTGAGGAAGCAAAAGTTGTACTTTGATATATTAGCTATGTACATGTTGCCACAATTCAGCATCTACTGTGAGTAAAAATTAATTTGTGGAGTAACGCCTAACCTTTGACTTGTCAAACTTTGCAACCTTGATGCCATCCTAGAACCATGCATGATTTTCAGGCTCTGTGCTTATCCATCCCCCGTTAACCTTTAGTTTTATTGTACAGGTAGAGTTTGCATTGTGTTTAAGAGTCCTCACTCTAGAATTGGAATTCTTCAATTAATTTTAGCTACGCGACTTCGTTAGATGTGTGGTGCTGAGTGGGTTATTTTACCTTTCTAAGCTTCAAGGTCCTCATCTGTAACAATGGGAATAATGACAATAACTACCTTCCAGAGTTCTGGAGAGGGCTAAATGAAAGATTGCACTTAGAGGATTAAAACAGTTATGAACACAGGGTAAGTGCTTAACACACAATCACCAGTATTATTTTCAGTACTGTAACTCTGTGTTTAATAAGAATTGTAGTCTACCACCATCTTCCGCCTCCAAAGATGTACCAGGTCCCTAAAAACCCATGTACCTTAGCTGGATAGATGGATGCCATAAGAACAGACTTCCAGGATTTGGAGGACCCTGGTAACTTTTCATGTGATGGCTTATCATATAATGATCCTATATTCTGTTTTAAAATTAGTTTCAGTAAATATTGGGTCAACATATAGGAATCCTTGTATGTGTAAGGTATAGAGTATAATAATAGAACATGTACTAATGATGTCATTACCATTAATTTTGAAATTCTCAGCCTGCTACGTGACCCCAGGCTCTCCTTCCCTCATATGTAACCACTAATCTGAATTTTGTTCATTATTGTATTGCTTGCTTTTGTAGCTTTTATCACATTATTTCCTAATAAATATAAAATTTATATGAATGAATCGTATTGAAACTTATGACTTGTTTTTTCACTCAACTTAAGTTCATCAGATTCATCCATACCATTACAACTGACTATAATTCATTTTATTTTTTCCCTTTTCTATAATTTTTTATTGAACTAATATACCACAATTTATTATTCATTTACTCTTGATTGCCTTTTTTTTGCTTTTACCAATAATGCTGCTATGACTATTGTTATACATGTTCTCTGTCTCTAACAAAAAGAATCATTGAGTTATGAGTATCCTCACCTTCAGCAGATAATTCAAAATTGGTTTTTAAAGGATCATTCTAATTTAAATTCCTACCAGCAGTGTCTAATTGTATCAGTTTCTTCACATGGCATTCATCGCAACGCTTGATACTGTCAGACTTTTGCATGTTGACAATTGATTGAACTTGAAATGATATCTCAATGTGATAGTATGTTGAAATTTTTATTTTTAAGTCTTTCTCTTCTTTGAATTGCCTGTGCACATCATTTAACAGTTTTCTAGGATTGTCTGCACTCTTTTTATTTTGAAGAAGTTCAATATACTCTGGATACTATCTTTTATATACATATATATACACACACACATATATATACACATACATTTACACACATACATACGTGTGTGTGTGTGTGTGTGTGTGTGTGTGTGTGTGTGTGTACATATTTCCCCCAATAGGTTGCTTGCCTTGTTACTTATTTGGAATATTCTGAGTAAAATTAAGACATACTTAATTTTAATATATTAGAGTCTCTTAAGCTTTTCCCTTATGATTGTGCTTTCTGTCTTGTATTAAATATTGCAGTCTACTCTAAGAGTAAAATGGAAAAAATATAAAACCATTGCATCACTTAACAGGGCAAATTATGGCCTGAAGTAAGAACAGAGTTGTCTTGGCTTGGAAATGGTTCTTGTTACATTTTTGATGTACGGCTACCCTGGAAAATTGTGATTACTCAGATTATTTAGACAGAATCTTTAGTAAACAAAATTTTAATGTTCCTGTGGTGTTGACCTCCAATTTAACTTTTTTTATTCAAACGTCCTAGATGATAGAGATAGAAAAATTGTTACAAGAAGTAAGCATTGTGTTTGGGATTCTGTTTTTCACTTTTACCATGCACTTCTCACATTTACCTCATCACTAGGAAGTGATTCAAGGATAACACAGAGAACTCTGTGTTTCATTCTGTCATCTTAATATTTGATATGTTCCTAGTCCCTTACACGTGGTCCGCATCCCCCACTCTGCTTATCTTATATAATTGGGCTTCTGCCTCACCTTCTCACTTGTCTGAACTTACTTTTGAGGTAGAATCCAACCATCTCCATTAGGCTGGAGATTTCCAGAGCTGCAGGACTTACCATGCTAAACACAAGCCCCAGGCAGCTAGAACAAGTTGGTGACCCTACTTTAAGGGCAAGAACTGTATATATATTGCATCTTTTTGGGTTGTTGCAACTCTTTTCACAGAGTTTGCACATCCTCAGTAGTTTAAAAATGTGTGTGGCATGAAGTTGGGGGGCACTCAGTTCTGAATTGGATCCTACCAGGTCTTATGAATTACGCTTCTTTCCTAGCATATGATTTCATTAAGGTGTCATTTTTCTTAAATATCTTTAATCTTTTTTTTCTTAATATGCTGGCATTAGGGTAGCAATAGGTTTTGTTTGCCAACAGGGTCTGTCATCCATATGAGTGATGTTTCCTGTAGCCAACATGTATTATTTTTTTTTCATTTTCAGAAACACATCACAGTTTACTAATTAAAATGAATTTATTATGAATCATAAGATTAACAGCTTAATAAACATCTTGCAGATTTTAATTGAAGATATTTACTTTTTATTATACCATCAGGTATCTCTCCTTAGAATCATAAAAGTGGTAGTTGTCAAGTTTTCCGTCATTGTCGAATTATCCTGCAGGTGACACTTTTGTGAATATATTTATTAGGGACTTGCTTCATAATGTAATTTGAGAGGTGGCTGAAAAGGCTTCTGTAGGCTGAAAGTATCTCTTCCTTTAACTTAGTGCGTACATTAAACTTCATCAACTTTGACCCATTCAGTCTGTTAACCCTTGTTCTACCCAGCACCCCTGCTAAAATGTGTGTGCTGACTGTGGAGGAAGCTTAGCATATTAAGAAGGTTTGGATGTACTCCTTTTAGCAGAAATTAGCTTATCAGCTGCTTTCCAAAGCAACAGTTTAGGTGAAGGGGAATTTGAATAAGAAGAATGAGATTATGAGATAGCAGGTAGAAAGCAGTCATCAACACTGAGAAGCAAAGAGGATAGGCCAGGCCACCTCTGCACTTTTAGAAGTAGGAGTAGGGCAGCTCAAGAGAAATGGCTCCACAGACTAACTTCGCTATTCCACAGTGTTTGGGTCTTGGAGCAAAAAAGAAGAAAGTCTTTAAAAGGTTTGATTCATGAGGATATTTTTCACTCCAGATAGAATGCAATGGATATCTGATGTGGTTTTGTGCCAATCTAAGTGACTATTGAGAAATTTCCAAATTTCTCTGATTGCCATCAGTAGGCAAAGATGAAGTGGGATTTTTTCCCCCCTGGTTGCCTTTATCAATGTCAGTGAAATGAGAGGAAGGCTCTCTTTTCTTCCAAATTGGAAAGAAATCAGATCTGAATCCTGAAAAATCAGCTGAACATCCTTCAACCTTAGTTCCTCGTCTGATTTGTAGAGCCTAACAACTGCCTTATTAAAGGGAACCTAATCTTGTGATCATTCAGAATTGGGTATACCAAAAGTTTTATTTAAAAAAAAATCTCAAAATAATTCTTCTAAGTTGTGATAATTTGGAACAAGACAAAAAAAGTTCTTTAAAAACTCAAAATATAATTTTTCTGAGCAAATCTTCCCCAGCTGTGTGCCTGTTAGAGTAAGAATCCAACTACTGGTACTGTAGACCGTCAGAATAATTTAATTTGATCACTTATCATTGGCTATGGTGATATTGTGTCTTAAAACATAACCAAAATAGGTATCTATTATAGACCGAATTGTGGCCCCCCCCGCTACTTAGAAGTCCCATATGAGCCTAAAATATTTACTTCCTGTATAACTGTATGTTACTAAAATATTTACTATGTATAAAAATATTTACTTTAAGGAAAATGTTTGCTGACCCCTGCTGTGTAGTGACCTCTTTGCCTCATAGCCCCAACACAGTCCCATACCTTATTGGTATATAAATCCTAAGTAATGCTGAGAAACTGTACCTTAGTATTGTTAAATCTTTTGTGAAATTAATATGTCTGTATTTATCAAGGGGTGTGTGTGTGTGTGTGCGTGTGTGTGTGTGTGTGTATTTATTATAGGTTAACCAAGTTACAAAAGGTTGTTTTTTTCTTTTGTTTTGTTTTGTTTTGCATTTCCATCAGATCTCATTCATACTGGCTGATGTGAGAGTAGTAGTATTATCAGGTAAAGTTTTTAATTTCTTCTTCAGAAATTAATTAAGTATTGACAATGTTTTATAAGAGTAATGGCTCTCATGCAGTGTTTGATGCTTTATTTCTAGCTTTGTTATTACTGATGTTAGGAAGCCAATGTTACTAGGTCAGGAAATTCGCTTAGGGGTAAGAAAAAAAGGTAAGCAGTTACTCTAAGATTGAAATCCATACAGTGTGATGGGTTATTGTGATGAATACTTAGTTTTGAAAGACTTCATTTATTATGTAATAGCAAAATGCAGTTAGCAGAATGCTTCTGTCAGTGAACCTTACAAATGCTGTGGTTACCCCCAGAGATGTTCAGAGGCACTGTAAGAAGGGAGCAAATTTGACACTAAAAACAACATACAATCTAGTAAAAACAAAATATTCTGAGAGTTACCTTGTGCTATAGAAGACGCCTGGGTCTTCAAGAGCCTGAGGTTGGTCACTCCTCTCCATCATATAGTTCTTACACTGCTTTTGGCGACTTAATTATAGTTTTGATAATGAATCCCTATAATAAGGGATTCATATATAAATAACTGTGATTCATAAATAAATACTTCAATTTTTATATATAGTTTTTAATCTGAGGAAACTTAACTAAGATGCACTAGAGAAAATAACCTTTCACACTAACTATACAAGAATCCAAACTCTGCAATATTTCAAAATCTTTTCATTCCTGAGATGCCTGGGTGGCTCAGTTGGTTGGTTAAGCATCCGACTTTGGCTCAGGTCATGATCTCACAGTTGGTCAGTTGGAGCCTCGTGTTGGCCTCTCCCCCATTTGCACTCTCTTTCTCTCTCAAAAATGAGTAAACATTAAAAAATTAAAAAAAAATCATTTCATTCTTGTTTAGCTGCATTATGTTTACTTTCTCTCCTAATCTGTAATCTCATAAAAGACAAAGACTATGTCTTATTAACTATTTAATTCTCCCTAGTGCTTATCAGGTACATGGCCTACACAGTGCAATTATGATCTTATTCAGTTTCTTTTTAAAAACAGTGAAGAGAGGGGGCGCCTGGGTGGCGCAGTCGGTTAAGTGTCCGACTTCAGCCAGGTCACGATCTCACTGTGTGTGAGTTCGAGCCCCGCGTCAGGCTCTGGGCTGATGGCTCGGAGCCTGGAGCCTGTTTCCGATTCTGTGTCTCCCTCTCTCTCTGCCCCGCCCCCGTTCATGCTCTGTCTCTCTCTGTCCCAAAAATAAATAAAAACGTTGAAAAAAAAATTAAAAAAAAAACCAAAAAACAGTGAAGAGATAAAATTACTTTTCAGAACCTTTAGGAAAGGGCCATGATGGAGAGGATATATTATTACCTCTAACTAAATCCAATACTTCTGAATTTCCCTATAACATTGGGGGAAAATGCTATTGAACATTAAATTAAGTATTTTTCTTATCCTTGTGACCCATGTTGTATGTAAAATATGCCCCTTGAGGCACCTAGGTGATTCAGTCAGTTAAGCGTCCTTCTTCGACCCAGGTCATGATCTCACGGTTTGTTAGTTTGAGCCCCGTGTCAGGCTCTGTACTGACAGCTCTGAGCCTGGAGCCCTTTCCTTCTGTGTCTCCCTCTCTCTATGCCTCTCCCCTGCTCCCTCGAGCGAGCTAGTGCTCTGTCTGTCTGTCTCTCTCTCTCAAAAATAGATAAACATTAATTTTTTTTAAATATGCCCTTTGACACACCAGAATCACATTCAGCATGGCATGGAGTGGCATGTAGAGCTCAAGGCTTACTCCAAGAACTTCAGGTTTATGCCACTCTTACCATAGTGCACAAAATCATTGAGAGCCTTCTGAGCTCTCATTCTAATTCCTGTAAATTAAATTCACCTGTGAGAACAAATCATTATAACAGGTGATGGTAATAGTAACTTATCGAGGTTTATTTTTAGCCCTTACTCTGGACCAAACAGGCTGCCTGCACTTGGAGAGTAATAATGCTCATGACACTGAGCAAGGTATATCATCAAAATCTTTGTTTTAGGGGTGATAAAGCTGAGGAGCAGAACAGTTAAGCAAATTACCAGAGGTCACTCTGCTAATGAGTGCCCCAAATCAGGATTTAAACACAAGAAATGCTCTTAACTACCAAGCTATACTACCTTAAGTATTCAGTCAGTAAGTGTTGATTGAAAAACTACAAGTAATGAGAAGTATATTTATTTAATTGAAAACTTGTACAGTATCTAGCTTTTGTTTCAGAAGGTTGCTTTTTTGAAATTATTAACCTCTACATTTATTGTTTCTGTAGTCCAAAGAACAATTTAAGATATTGAAATAATCGGCCATTTTTACATAGGAATCTGGTCATATAAACCTTGGCTGTAGCCATCTGCCATCTTGCACAGATCCAGGAGCACTGTTTACAAAGAACACCATGTGAATGGTGCCCCCATTCCAGAATGGTACAGAGCAATCAGCACCCTGGCCTGCTTCTTAGTCATTGGATTTGTCAAAAGAATTGTCTTTATCACACAAAAAAGTTGTGTCTTTTTCACACTGGTTACATTCAGTGCTTTGCCTCCAAATTCTGCTCGTATATATACTTAATACACAGAGATGTCAGCTTGGTGAACTTTGTGCCCATTAATATATTTGTTTCTTGTGTTTATACAGAAATCCGAGCTTGATTTCACCATCAAATCCATTGTGAAAATTCAGTGTATCTTTTTTTAATTAGGTGGGGATTTCTCCAAAGATGCCTTTTGTGTCTATTGTATTAGTGTTAATAATCTAATCGTAACTATGGCTAATTCCAAAATGTCGCCCAAGTAATCACCATAGTCTGCTGCCTTTGAAGTCTTTGGCAAAGCAGAAGCAGTGTGTTTGTAAACTTGCTGGCATGAGGTTAATTCAGAAAGTCACTTGATCTGTGGCTCTTGACCTCAAAAACCTACTTTCTTGTAAGGAAGGAGAAGAAGAAGGAGAAAAACATCTGCTCTGTCACTTGTCAGGAAATGAAAGGAAGAAATGAGATACACTCAGAATAAAGTAATAAAGCAGAAACATGAATTCTCTACCTAAAGTGCCATTACCTTTATAGACACTGTTCATACTGTAGATAAAGAAATGCTTACTTACTCTCTACAAATGGTATCCTATCCCTTACCATCATTACTCTTCATGAGGAGGTAGACATAGTTGTTGGAAAATGACTTAGATTGTTTCTAAGTTCTTTGGAGGATCTCATGTAAATTCATTAGTAACTCTGGAAGCATCTACTATGCATTTAAGTAATGAAAAATGTATTAGTTTCACTACACAAATGTATTAGCTTCTACTCTATAGTTAAATGAAAAATGTATTAGCTCTACATATAAATATATTAACATTCACTCTGGCATTTTTCTCTTAGACGTTACTCCACTTGAACTAGTCTGTAATGCAAACACTGCCTAAAGTCTCAATGTTGGAGAATTACACTTAAAAAAAAAATCTCTTAAGTAGCAAAAAATATTCGTGTCTATGGTGGCATTTCTTTATTATGGAGAAAAAAGCATTCCTTCGTAAGAAAGTGCTGTTTCAGTACATATTTGCTGCTAGTTTTATGTAAGATGCCAAAGAAGGATATTATTTTTAAAAATCTATAAATGATTATATACTTTAATCATTTGAAATGTTTAAATCTAGAATTGAGAGATGAAGATACTGTCTTTGGTGGAAAGACATGGCATGAGCTGCTCAGTTATTGAAAAGAGGATGCACTTTACATAATAACTAAATATATACATCAGTAAGATATATCACTCTGCACTGTCCAAGAAAAGTTTTTTTTTTTAATTTTCATGAATTTCTTTCTTTTCTGTTAAACCATGTTGCTGTACTAAGTTTAAACCGAACCGTTTCCTAACTGTTCAGTGCCACCACTATTGATAACTTTTAAAATGCCTTCCCTTCCACATACCCTTGATAAATAGCATGTTATATTTGATGGATTGATCTGGTAATCTCCAATGAAACGTAAAAGTAAAGTTAGAAAGAAAGTGTGAGATATCAAAATATAAATTGAAAAGTATGTTCCTGAAATTTTTCTGATTCCCACACTTTTTTTTTTTCTCCATTAACATTTTAGTTGTGACTTACCGCCCGCTAAACTATAGTTTGGAAATGAACGATTCCAGAGCAAAAAGAGGTGTGCTGTGTATATTTACATACACACTTTTTATCCACATATAACTTCCATCCCATGTGTCGGCTTGCACCTTCATCATGGAATAACTGGATCTCAATTCGCCATTTGTTCTCTGTTTTTGGAAGCTCCCACAAAGGGCGGCTTATAAGTCCCCACGAAGGACTTGCTATGTGGACGGTCACTGAGAATCTGCCCTGGTCTTTTCCTACTGTGCTTTCTGGCCATGTTTTGAGCTTGCAAATTCTTTAATATTGATGGGAGTTGCCACCACCCTCAGGAGAATGAGGACAAGAGAGCTAATCCTAGATGTTGTCCGTACTTCCTATCATCAGGCATCAAGATGTATTTCATCCCTTCTCCTCTGTCTCCTCTGCGTTCGAACAACACTGAATATGTCTACTTAAGTTAGACATAGAAAGTAGGATAGTGGTAGCCCATTAGGGATTGCACAATATTTTCCAGAAGTCTGAGACTTACACCTGATAGAGAGACTTGCTAGCCTCAAAAAGAAGAAAAACCAGGAATTGCTTATCTCTATGCCTTAAGTTATCTGAGTTACTTGGAAATGAAGTGGTTTACAAAATGAAGAAAAGTCTTTCGTAAAGCATTTTGTTATTGGACAAGTTCCAAACTCTCAAGCCTAAACTCATACTTTTTTTTTTTTATTTTATAACCACCCCGACTCCTCATATCAATGAAATCCAAACAAGCTTACAAAATCCTAACAGAATAATAAGCACAAGGTTTTAAAAAGCATCAAATTTTATGTAGAATATTTTCTATTTCGTTCAAATGCGTTTGGCTCTCTCCCCTAGGATGAAATGCCCTTTGCATTTGCTTTAGAATTAACAATACTTCCCCATACATATCTCTACATGGGTTTTTGATTGTTTTAATTATTTAAATGCAGGGCATAATTTCTATTTTCTTTACGTACATAGGATTAAAAAAAATAGTTCATAAGTTAGTGTCCTCCTTTGCCCTATTTCTAAGACAAGCAGAATTCATGTATTTTGGTTATTGTTGTTCTTCAGATTGTACAACACAAGGGCCCAAGAGCCTGAGGGCCCTATCATCCCAGGATTGGCCCCTTCCTCTATGGGAGATATCACTAACCTTTGAAACCAAGTCTGCTTGTCAAGGTCTCCTGGTATTTGCATCATTCTTGCCTCTTGCCATCCTGCGTCTTCAACTCCTACAAAGCCCTGGTTCTTGGCCACTCTGGAAATCAACTATAGTTGTCCATAGGCATGTGATAAAAGGGCTCTCTGCCTGACCTCTGATGTCCATCTAGACCTGTCATTTAATACTATGCCTACTCTTGCCTAAATACATTTCCTCAGTTAGTCCCCAACTACAGAGGTTGTCCTTACTGATTCTTCATCTAACACCTGATCTGAATTTGATCACTAATGTACATTTGGAAATAGAAAAAGCCAGAATTTGGAAGTCATACTTGGAATCAAAACCCATTGCACTTTTCAACTGTATGACCTTGGACAAATTCCTAATCCCTCCATCTATAAATTCTACTTTTACAATAGAAGTAGATAAATGATAGGTCTTTAATGAGTTATATGTGTGAACTGTCAAGTGCAGTGCAACACATATTGTAGGAATATAACAAATGATAACTTGTTTTCTTGCTTGACTTTAAATTCCAGTTCACTGGATAAATTTCTCCATTTGCTCCTACCTCATAGTGCCCATGTCATTTGGTTTCCAATTCATAACTCTAGATTCTTGAAATCTTTGAGCCGTCTCTGGATCCCTTGATCATGTTTGCTTCTGACACAGAACTCCAAAACCCTAGGAATTTCCTAAGTGATAAGAGCCATAATAGTGTTTTAATATACATAACAAACCCTCTCAAGCACACCTGAGTTTATGTTAATGAGGTGACTTTTGAAAAGCCCCCAAAGATGCTGCTGGTTGCTAGGGGAACCACCCTGTGATTGGAGAACTGGAACTTTCAGTCCCACCCTCCTGACCTCTGGGGAGCTGAGAGGGACTGGAGGTTGAATTGATTGCCTGTGAATGATTGACAAGTGAAGATAGGAGAAAGCAGCACATTCTGTGCCCTTTCCCCATATCTTACCCTGTGCATCCTTTTCATCTGGTTATTCTTGAGTTATATCCTTTTATACTAAATGGAAATCTGGTAAGTAAGATGTTTTTCCGAGTTCTGTGGGCTGCTCTAACAAATCCGTGAAACCTGAGGTAGGGGTCATTGGAACACATGATCTGTAGGTGGTCAGTCACAAACATAGATGACAACCTGGACTTGCTGTTGGCAGTGGAAAGGGGGAGCCCCTGTGATTTGATGTTGTGCTCCTGTCACCCAACATAGTTGTAGCAGTAAAAGGTTTTCATAACCATAAGTTCTAAATACACCTTAAAATTTTTTTGAGGAGAGAGAGGACTAGCCGGGGAGGGGTTGGTGAGAAGGGTAGAGGAAGAAGGAGAGAGAGAGAATCTTAAGCAGGCTCCATGGCCAGTGGAACCAGACTCGGCTCGAGATCATGACCCTGAGATCATGACCTGAGCTGAAATCAAAAGTAGGACGTTTAACTGACTGAGCCACACAGGTGCCCCTGCCTTAAACATTTTTAAGCCCTTTAAATTTATAATGGAATTTTATTTGTATCAAATAAGAAAAAGCAAGTTCTACAAGTTGAAGATTTCTGAAGGAAATAAGCATTTGTTTCTCTTTTTTCACTTTCAGATGTGCATTCGCACATGTCTTTATATGAAAAAAAGCCTGCAAAATCAATAAACTTTGATACTTATTCATTATTTTTAACTGTAAATACAACTCTAAAGCCATAGCAGAGTGAATTTCTGTACATTATAACAAATGTAGTTGATGAAGCCACTTAGCTAGACATTATGGAGTTTGATGTCTTAATAGGCATCTCACATCCAACATGTTGACCTCATTGCCTCTTTTGCTCCCCTAAACCTGTTATACCTACAGTCCTTCCCATCTCAAATGATGGTAACTTTATCCTTCCCACTGTGCAGACCAAAAACTTGAGATTCCTCTTGAATTCCTTGCTTTCTCTCATATATTTTGGCCAGTCTATGGCTTTACCTTTAAAATATATTTGGGGGGTGGGGGGGCCTGGGTGGCTCAGTTGGTTGTGCGTCCAACTCTTGATTTCAGCTCAGGTCAAGATCTCAGATTCGTAGGATAAAGTCCCGTGTCAGGCTCCTAGCTAAGTATGGAGACTGCTTAAGGTTCTCTCTTTCTCTCCCTGTATAATATATATCTCCCTATATATCTCTCCCTATATTATATAATATATATATAAATATTAATGTAATTAATATAATGTATATGTATAAATGTGTGTGTATATATATATACATATACACATACATATATATATACATACATATATACACATACATATATATACATACATATATATATATATATATATTAATGTTCAAATCCAGCTGCTTCTTCCCCCCTTCCAGGCTCCCCTCCTGACCTGAGACATTGGCAAGCATCTCTCTCCTCCACTACTAAACTGTCTTCCTAACTGGTCTCCCTTTTGCTTTCTACATTGTCTTCTACAGTCTCGTTTTCCTGCTTCTACTGTCTACTCTATATAGGTCATTCTCAATACAGCTATCACAGTAATTATTTTAAAAAGCAAACCAGAACATGCCATTCCTCTATTCCATAACTTGCACTGACTCCCTGTTTTACTCTGAGCAAAGCCATAGTCCTCCTGACAGTCTGCACTGTGTGACCTGTAACTGCACCTGTACTGCCTCCCCTCCCATAACTAGCTTACTCCTCTCTTCCTGATTCTAGTCTTTCCCACCTAGAAACATCCCAGGCTTTACCCACGTTTATGCCTTGGCTCTTACTGTCGTCTGCATGATCCACTCTTTCCTCAGATAAATTATTGGCTAATTTCATCTCTTCTGCCAGCTTCATTCACATCTCACCCTCTCTATGAGACCTATCCTGAACACTACGTACCATACTATTGCCTATCACGCTCATGGGAACCTTTATCCTTTTCCACGTTTTCTTTTTTCTATAACATTTATAAACCTCTCACATACTATTTGTTTTCCTTGTTTATTGTATGTGTTTTCCTCCTAAAATGGAAGCTCTTTAAAGACTGCCATCTTTGTTTTATTCACTTAGGTATCCCAAGCAGCGAGAATAATGCCTAGCACAGAGCAGGCTCTTAATAAATACTTAGTGAACGAAAACATGAATGAATAAATGAAACTTTCTGTCAGATAAATTCATTTTCATAAGTTTAACGCATTAGTGTTTTGTTGGGTAGGAGGTTTGTTACTACTGCTATTTCTGTGAAGTTGAAATACAGAAGGGAAAATCATATCTCACCAGTTATCTGCCTTTGTGCAGATAAAGCCTAATGATTGAATGCTTGACTGAGTTAAACTGGTTGTTTAGACATTCTTTTAAATAATAGCTTAAGGGAAAACTGAGCTATTTGACTTCCACCCCCTCTCCCCTTACTAGAGCTAGAATTGTCAAAATGGCACACAATACACACGTGGTTTTTAAAGAACTTAGTTAATTGAATTCATTGAACCAAAAATACTCACAGTGAAAATCATCAACATTTATATGTAAAACAAAATCTGTTTTTGTCTGACTTAAAGAGGCTGTAGCTGGGGGCTAAAGGATTACAAACAAGTAGGAAAATCATCTGACATAGTTTTTTTCTGTTTTGTTTTGTTTTCATGCAAGCTTTCTAAACTCTGAAATGACAGTATTTGGAAATTCTTTACATGATGCTAAAGTGTGTGGTAAGTTGAAGCGTTCAAATTGAGTAACAGAAGGAAATCCTAACATATCATACATGAGAACTACCATATGGAAACAACAGAGCAAATGCTGAATTCTGTAAAAATGCTATACCTTGTAGGAAACCACAATGCCCTATTTTCAGAGATTTGGAAGGTCATTTATAGGTTAGCCTGGAAAGAATAAGATCTTCCGCCTAAAGGAGATAAGAATTTTTGTACAGGAATATGTCTAGCATGGCTTATATAATCAGGAAGTGGTGGGTTTGTGGAAAGAATAGGATGTGAAAGGGAAAAAAATGTGAAGAATCAGTGGTTCCCTTATACAGTTCTTAGGGAAAAGAAGGTCAGGTGATGGCAAATATTACTTGGAAACGCTTATAAAGCTAAACAGGGTCTGCCATATAAATAGCTAGATTCAAGAACAGCACTTAAATGTGTGAGTATACATCTATAAAACACATGCACATGTATGCTTATAACACGCACACAGTGTATGTGTATATGAGAGACACGAGGAGGATCCTTGATCAAAAATACTAGCATCATTATTAAACCCTTGATATCTCATTTTCCATTACTGATGGTAATTCCTTTATTGCTGAATTTTGGAAACAGAGAAGCCCTGGTAATGATGGAACTATTCCTGGGATTATATATCCTATCAAAACCTCTTTTTGAGTGTGTCACTTTTGTTAGGTCTCTTTCCTCTCTGATTGCAGGCAGCATTAGAGTGCTGGGTGGGGGGTGAGACAGGAAGAGAATAAGAGTGATTAACAGGAAGAAAGAAAATTTAGAGGGTGGTCATGAAGACTTTTTTTTTTGATTTCTCAATTCCGCATTGTCACAGCACTAAGAGGAATTCTGACAGATTGTTCATTATGAATCAGTGGATTCATTAATACCACCAAATAAATGTGATACACTATACCAAGTATGTGTTTTTTAAAAATGCAGTAAACACAACCAATTTTAAATGCTTTCATGTGCTTGGCCACTGCCAAATCATTCCATTAATTATGATAGGTAATTCCGCTATAGCAGGTGAGTATTAAAATCCCTTTGAATTCATCTATAAATAGATTTGAAATGATTTGTGTATATTCTGTTGATATCTCCCAGGGTGTAGGTATTATTCACATATTTCAAAGACACATGAAAGGAGGAGACACTTAGATTGTCCAGAAATCAGGCTTTGCTTTTAAAAAATCTAGGTTATTTTATTCATGACTGCAGGAAATACCTGATTAAAGTAATCTTGACATAGATGAAATAAATAAATTCTCCCATGGAGAATGTTAAATTCATCAACTTTGGTCCCATCCACCTTACCCATCCCCAATATTTTCAGTCTTACTGTTAAAATTGGTCACATTTTCCTTCCAGTTGATATTTTTACACTTCATCTTCAAGATGCACCTGGTTTGCATTCCTGGTTATATATCATTACTCTAAACAGTCCCCCAGATTGTGGCAAAGTTTTAGCACAATGAGTTACAATGCAGTTTGGTACCCTGGAGGTGAATTTTGAGATATTCTTTCTTTGTTGGTTTGCCGGATTTTATTTGATGCCAGCAAGGAAAATTGTTGAGAAGATAGGATTATATCATAACCTGTACCAACAGATGGAACTTTAAAAGCCAGTCAGATTGCAAGCCATATTTGTATTATGTTAAATAATATATTTAATTATATCAGTACTTCCTTCACACCTTAACTTCAGTGAGTCCCAAAATAAATTCACGAAAACTTGGGGAAGAAGACATTCTCATTCCTCAAATAAACTACATAAATTATACAAAGTATATTGTCCCTCTCTGGTGCTAATGGCTTCCATCCTGATCATATTTTATTTATGTGTGTAAACTTAGAAACAGGTATGCATGTGCATTTTCTTTGTATATTTTGACCAAATCTAAAACACTGAGCTTTCCTGTCTCTCACTGAGTTTCTCCCCAGCTTCTCTCCTTTTGCTCAGTGAGCACACATATATTTATTTCTGCAACTAGAAAACAAAAACTTTGTGTTTTTCCATTCCTCTGTCTTTATTTCTGATATTTCTTCCTCACCTGTGTCTGTTAAAGTTCTGTCTGTACCTCAGGACCCAAGAGGCACAGTATGTTCTGATTGCTTGGACCCTGTTCAAAATCCACTAACAGACAGCTCTATGATTTGGGGCAAGTGACCCAGCCATTCTAAAACTGTGTCCTTTTTGGGAAAAGAGTGATGGTAATAGTATATACCTTCTAGGGCAGATGTGATTATATTGAAATAATCCCTTTTGAGCACTGTATATAATACCTGTCACCCAGGAAGTGTTTAAACAATGGAAGCTGAGCTGTATCATCTCCATGGAGCCCTTTTTATCCTCACATGTTAATCTCTTCCCCTCAAGTGGCCTCATAGTGCTTTACTGTTAGAAACCTCTTACTGAATTGTGTTCTCTAGTCCAGTGGCTTGTGCACATGCCTGGCTTCTGTGCTACTGAGCATTTGCAGAGCTCCTACAATGCAGACACTGTGTCTGATGCTCAGGATATGGTAGTGAAAACACAGGCACAGTATCCCTGCTTACCTTCTCTCTGGAGAAGACAGATAATGAAAAAGTTAATAGATCAGTGGCATAATGTGAGATCGTGATAAGGGCTAGGAAAGAAATAAAAGAGCTGATATGTTACTGTTTTTGTATGTTTGGAGCTACATTACTAAGAGTGGAGTGAGACCACACTATTGCTTGAGTGCCTCTTAAGACCTTAGACTGTCCCTGTCTAAGGTCATAGGTATCCTATAAAAAGCTGCTGCAGCTACAGTTTACAGAACTGCTCTGGGAGCTCCTTCCTCCCTCTCATTCAAATTCATTTGCTCATTAAATCAGATTTAAACCTATTTTCTCCTTATATCTGATCACTCCATTGTCTCTCCCATTCTACTCAGATTGAGGCAACTGTCTGCCTGGCATTGATTTCAAGTTCATCCCAAGACACTATCACTAGCCTAGATCCTCTTTATGGTTCCATGTACTGTAGCTGGATAGCAGGAGCCCAGAGCCAGGACAACTGTTGCTTTGGTACCCTGCCTCCACACTTGGTGTTCCTTCTAGCCAGAGAGGGAAAAGTAGATAAGGAATCCCCTAAGGGTAAGTTCTAACTATTTCCCTGAAGAAAAGAACTTGGTCAGAGAAACTCAACAACAGTACCAGCTGTCATTGCTGATTTTTATTTTAGAGATTAAAAAGGGATTGACAACACTTGTCCTTATAATAAAGTAGAAAAAAAAGTTTCCTTTGGATAAATCATTCTACAGGCTTCTTTAACACAAGCTGTATAGATTTTGGTTTCTAATACGCTTACCATATTAACAGCTCTTTTCAGAACCTCTCCTGAGACTCAGAGCCAAGGATGAATGCTGATGACAAAGGGAGATTATACATGCCTCTCAACATGCTCATTCTGTCTGTCCACCTGTCTGTTGTCAGTTCATCTGTCCATCTCTCTGTCTGTCTGTCTGTCTCTCTCTCTCTTTCACTCATTTTAGATATGTTCTTTATCCATCTACTTTTCTAAAAAATACCTGTATCTAAACCTAAGAAGACTAAGGTGGAATTGGATTCCAGGGTTGCTTCTGTGGATTTGACTCGACATTGCCTCTTTGGTCTGTCTGTAGGAAAGTCACAGAAACATTCGGGCTCTCTGAAGTAGGGTCAGTGAAAATGGATCTAGTCTTACCGTGGCTAACCCTGAGAATACTGGCTTGATATTTCTCTTTGGGTTATGTCAGTGCTGCCTAAAGAGGAAATGCAGTGTCTCTTCCTGACATTGAGAAAAGCAACTAATCCCTCATCTTGTATCTTGCAAACATCTAGTATTATTCTGCTTGTTCTCAAGGCACATGCTTCATGAATTAATGCCTCCTTTCACAGTTAAATATTCAAAACTCATTGAGTATTTTAAAGATGGGTGGTAGCAGGGGTTGCTGAGTTATATTGAAAGCGTTTGATTAAATAGATTTGAGAGCCACAGCTAAATTAATAAAAACTGGCACACTTTACCCACTTTTCTTTCTTATTTTTCAGACATGAAAATTGCTCAGACTTTAAGTCTAGTCTGTGTGAAAGCATTAAGTGTTTCAGAAATCAACATGTTCTTATCAATCTGTTGTGCTGGGGGGCGGGGAGAAAAAGCCAACTTGTGACATTACTTCCTTATGTTCTAGAAACCTGATAATACCTTATTGTACATCAGGAGTATAAGCAGGTTTCATTGCAAAGAGGTTCTTGTGACAAGATCTGTGAAGACGTTATGTTATTAAATTAGACGTCTGCACTTAACCAATATAGCTTTTTCAAGACAATTTTTGTTGGGCTACAGGTGGTTATTTAAGACAATCAATTTACATAGAACAATTTATTCTTTTTTCATGCTGTTAAAGCAAATTGGTATGTAATTAGATTTATATACTGAATAATCTCATTTGCATATCCAATTAATTCTTCCTATTTTAATTTGCTAGGGTTGAATTCACATTAGTAGTAAAAATAACACTTAAATTATCAAGGACTCAGATTTTCCTTTGCTGTAATTTGTTCAAGATGTTCCATTTAAAAATTGGTCCCCAGCATTCTTTTCAAAATCTATTGGGAATATGTGAAAAACTTTAGTTAAAAGTGCCCTTAGCCCAAAATCACAAACTTGTGGTTTGCCCTTTGTTCATGATACACAGGGAAATGGATGGTATAAAGCCACTTCCTGCCTCCTTACACAATATTTTTCAAAACCAGGGGAAGTCAAGTTCCAGGTTTTTATCCTCTGACCTATTTTCACATTTCAGGGTATGTTTAAACACAGAAACACATTTTAAAATGATGTCTCTTCCTAAATGATTTGTACTCACTCTTCAGTTCTATCACTTTATTGTGACTTATCACTAAAATAGAAAACATATGGCAGCGGAATTCAAACACACCAGGGCTTAATATTTGTTTCTCCTGTTGCTGACTCTCTTGTTGGGCAACTGACTTTATCTGGGAGTCAGTGTCCTCCTCTGTAAAAAAGAGAGTCCCATGTAAGGATGCCTTTTAGAATTACTATGATTTCAAAATGAATAACGTGTGAAAGTATGTGCTGGTGTGGAGCTGGCAATAGAAGGTCACCAGTAAGTAGTTGTGTCTGGTCTGTACTCAAGATACATGAGCTCTCTCAACCGTTCACTTTGTAAGACTCAATAATATTTTTTATTAAGGTCAGTGAACATTTATTAATGTTCATTTTCATTGCCAGACACTTAAAAAGTTAATGTTGGCTAAGCATTTTGTGTGAGTTACTTAGTCTGTCTATGCCTCAGTTTCTTCATTTGTAAATTAGGAATCATAAAGAGTACCTCTGTCATAGAATGGTGATTATAACTAAAGGAATTAGAACGTGTTAAACTGTTGGAATATTTCCTAGTACATAGTAGGTGGTCGATAAATGTTAACTATTGCTGTCATTGTTACCATCTTGAAAGAATATGCACACATATTACAGGTTTCTTTTTTAATCCTTGCCTATTATCTAGTGTCTTAAGCCTGCCATATCAAAGTGCTATACACTGGAGAGGTTAAACAACAAATTTATTGTCTCAGTTATGGAGGCTAAACATCCAGAATTGGGATATTAGCAGGTTTTGGTTTTTCCTGAGGCCTCTCCCCCTGGCTTGCAAAGAGCTGCCTTCTTGCTGTGCCTACAGGCATTTCTTCCATGTGTGTATCCAAATTTCTTCTCCTTATAAAGATACCAGTTAAATTGGATCAGGACCTACATTTTAATTTAATCACCTTTTTGAAGGCCCTGTCTCCAAATCACTCACGGTTGGAAGTTATGGGGGTTATAGCTCCAGTCCTTTGAATTTGAGAGAACGTAATTCAGTCCGTGACACCAACGTTGAACTTTATGTGTGAGAGATATCCTGAAGCTTTGCCTTCAGAACGTGTACCAGAATGTAAGCGTACCTATTTTCATAAGGTATTTAAAAAGCATATATAATCTATGCCTTATCTCAAAAATCTGTACCCTTTTTCTGTGGCTACAGTTACTCTTTCAAAGCCACGTGTTTCTCTTTTGATCCTTAGCCTGTGTGTCACAGTCACACAGTAGAAAGATCGTAACATTTATGGTTAAGAGACTTAGGTTTATGTGCTGGTTCGCTATTTATTATACACATATACATACTGTGTAAGTACACATATAAGAATTATGTATTATGTATAATTATGTAGGCAAGTTGTGTCAGCTCTGAGAGACTTTCTTTTACTTACCTGCAGAAGGGGACACACAACCTCACAAAAAGTTATAAACCAAGACAGGGTTGGGAAAAGAACTTTGCAACTTCAAAATTTCTACACAGGTGTCTGCTTACTGAGAAAGAAATATTAATAACATTGCCTCTTTTGCAATAGTTGTTAGTTTACAGTTATTAATATTTCATGGCTTTAATGGTCATTTTAGGAAAGATATTTACTTCATTGCTAAAGCAGTAAGTCTACATTTAAATGCAGGTTTCTTTCTGTTTTTTTTTTTTCTTAAAACCAGAAGACTGTGATTTGTAGTTGAAACTAAAGCAAATTGTAATGTTCTGCTGTATACCCATTTTAAAATACAAATCTTGCCCAGTCATCACTGAGTATATATAACAGCTGCTTAGCAAATGCTGTAAAGATTTTTTTTGTTTTAGTCAAAATTCTACTTTCCTTTTGGAACCCCCATCTACATGTTACTTTAATGTCATCTACACTATTTGGAATGCCTGTATTCTGTGATCCTGTGTGTAACTTTCAAGTAGCCTACAGACATTTAAAAAACTATACCAGCTTCTTCATTTCAATTTGGAAGATAAACAACTTTTTGTACCTAAGACTAGAAGGGCTTAGAATTTTATAAGTTGGAACGATCTTAAACTAATCTAATTCATTCGTGATCCTGTTACTAGACCGTTTACATTAGAAAAGGAGGATACCAGAGTCTTTTATTACCAGAGATTGACTGGCCAAGTGTACAAAATCAACAAGACCATTGCAGTCTTTTCCTTTGTCATGGTTTCCCATCAGCCTGAGAATGGATTCCCAAGTGGGTACTGTAGCCTATAGAACTGCTCCACACTACCACACCTCCCACGTCTTTATATCTGAGAGCCTCCTTTCTTGGAGTGGGGGAATAGGCCCAAGGCGGAGGGATAATTTGTTAGGATTCCATCTGATTCATTTCTTCTCCCTGTGATCCCTTTATGTCTTTAACCCATGTGTTTCTTTAATATCTTTACTCCTCCCTTCTCTAAAATATTCCTTTGTCTCCGACATCTATATAGATTGTCGGTCATCCCATTCTGTCAGATTCATGTAGACCCACTCTTTTCACTTTTCCAAGAAAGACCTTCTACTGTCATATATCCTGGATGGTATGCTGAAAGAAAAACTCTCTTCCCCTGATGGAGTTGTATTATCAAAGCCACCAAGAAAATTGAGAGCAGAAGAGAGAAAAACTTCTCCAACCACACATTTATTCACAAGACACAAATTTTATATGTGCCTGTACTAATTACCAAGAATTCTATCTAAAAAGGGAGTTCTTTCCTTGTGGATGTGCTAATTTAAACAGATGCTACCCACCCTGCCCCCGCACACCAAAATATGGTAAGTACTGGACAGAAAATGAACACTAGCTGCGATGCAGCTACAATGAGGCACAGCATCCAACCCAAATCCAACCCCTACTGGGGCCATGGTAGGATGTGAGATAGAGTGAAAAGAGGGACTTCCTGGAGAATGTGCTACTATTTTTAGATACAGGGAACTTAAGAAAGAAACCTGGGCGGGGGCCCAAAAGGTACAGGGACATGCCCAACAGTATGAGGCAAGGAAGTACTTGGTGTCAGAGGAACCCACACCTCAGTGTGGTAGGTAGTTGTTTATGGTACAGACTGATTCCTTAGGTGTGAATTTGTTCTCCATCAAAGTATGCCTCCCAGACTACAACTGTATTATCACAGTCTGGCTATTGTTAAAAACGTTTACTATGGATCTTCTCTTCTGGAATTTTCTTTATGGCTTTTGTTTTATTCCTCTGAATATTTAAACTATTGGTAAATCCTTTTCCTTTGAAGTTTGTATTTCATTTTTGGCAGTAGCTAGTTTTCTATTTTTAGAAACTTACTCAGAGGCAAGTCACAGTAAATGTCAGTGACCATGCTGGGTAACACTATTTTTGGTCAGAAAATGAATTGTGACTGTAAATTCATAAAGCTGATTTTCTTACATGGTTTATAAATCAGTTCTCTGTACAGTTTAAAAGAGGAGTGTGAAAACTCACATGATATATGTGAAAGCTTTTTTTAAACTGTAAATCATTCTATAAAATAAGTCCTTATTTTATTTGTATTAATTATTACATTATATTTCAACACACTGCTTTAGAACCCAATACCTGTTTTAGATCAACTTTGTAACTATTAATGTAGTTTCTTTAAAAATTGTTCATTTGGCTCAGGCGCCTGGGTGGCTCAGTCAGTTAAGCGTCCAAGTTCGGCTCAGGTAATGATCTCAGGGTTCATGAGTTTGAGCCCCATGTTGGGCTCTGTGCTGACAGCTCAGAACCTGGAGCCTGCTTCAGGTTCTGTGTCTCCCTCTGTCTCTGCCCCTCCCCCCGCTCATGCTCTGTCTCTCTCTCTCTGTCTCTCTCTCTCTCTCCCAATAATAAGTAAACATTAAAATTAAAAAAATAATTTAAAAAATTGTTCATTTGGTGGTTTCTACCAGTCAATCTGTAGATTGAGCTCATTTCAATTTCAAATCTTGAATTGATAGGAAATATGTTAAGAGTATTATCAAATGAGGAAACTAAGGCTTAGAAAAGAGAAATAAGTAACTTCTTTAAGTTCACAAAGGTGGTAACTGACGGACCAGAGAATATAATTCAAATTTCCTGACCCAAAGTCCACTAATTTTTGTTCTTTCCATTCACGTAGGTCAAATGATGTAGCCTAAAACATTCTTCTTTTTCTCATTTTCTCTCCACAACCTCTGCCTTCTACCTCCATTAGCCTACACCAAACTGACGCCCCTTTTTCCTTGTATTCCTTCCATCTGTTTTATGGTTTAAATAACAAGAAGACCTTCTTCTTGCTTGGTTATATCCTTTATATACCTTCAGTTACTAGTTAAAAATGATGGACATAATAGGCACTGGATAAATGGACTTCTAACTGTCAGCAGTTTTCTCTTCCGTAGGAATCAGCTGACTGGTTCTCTATGCCAGACCCAGGATGCAGTTTTGACTGAGTTATGAGTGGCTATGTAGGGCCAATGGCAGTTGCAAAACAAGTTTGACAATATTGATACTACATAGAAAGGTGGAGTTTGGTTGTTATTTCATTGTTGTTTGTTTTGTTTTTGGTTTGTTTCCTTTTGTTTTGTTGTCCTTGGTAGCTAAACTAACCTGATCATGGCCTATGTCTGCTAATTTCCCCAAGGCCTTGCTTTCCTTCCTGAAAGCAATTAATTTCTGAATTTCTACTCAGGGGTTGAACTTTACCCTCTCCCTCTACCCCAAAGCTGAGCTACAGGAATTCAAGAGGGATCTGGACAGGCCACTGAAAAAGAGTTCTTCACTGCCTTGGCAACAGTCTGTTTGCCATCGCCAACCTCTTTGTTATTTGCTGAGAATATTGTCTAAGAAAACACCCTCAAAGTTGGATGACTCTTAAAAATATACAGATTGCAAGGCCCCAGATGAAAATTTCAGTTATTCTGCTATGTTCAATATTATATTGTTTGTAATCATGATGTTGAAAGAGCATAAAATTTTGGATTTAAGTATATTCTTTATACTTCATACATTACTTCTCCATTAAAAGTGCCAGGAAGTGGGGCGCCTGGGTGGCTCAGTCAGTTAAGTGGCCGACTTCAGCCCAGGTCATGATCTCGCAGTCCATGAGTTCGAGCCCCGCGTTGGGCTCTGTGCTGACAGCTCAGAGCCTGGAGCCTGCTTCTGATTCTGTGTCTCCCTCTCTCTGACCCTCCCCCATTCATGCTTTGTCTCTCTCTGTCTCAAAAATAAATAAACGTTAAAAAATTTTTTTTAAAGTGCCAGGAAGTACTTACTACTACTTACATTGTTTTTAGGGGACATGTTTGCAGGAGATGGCCGGCCACGTTACCAATTATTTTCTTTTTGTCATGTCATACATGGATCTTTTTCCTTCATTTATTTTACATCCCAAAGTTGAATTTGTTGATAGAAAACATGAAGCAAAATGTTCTGTTTGTGGAAACAGCAAGGAACGTACATGAGGGCAAGGTGTTTTTGCTTGTTAATTCCCTGCTACAATTTTGTTTTTGTTTTTAGTGCCGTAGGGCAACAAATTGGCAAGTGTAAATAACGCTCTAGCTAGTGTCATATTGTATTTACAGTCAGTTATCACGGATTAAAACATCTGTGGTGCTTCAGGGATTAGACTCACAATTTCTGTTTAGAATAATGGAAACTTAACGACTAATTGCAAACATAGGTTGAGTATACTTTAGCCTCATGTTGAAACAGTTCCCACCAACTTTTATGAAGTATATACGGATGGACTCTTAGGGATCTTTTTGTTTGTGTCGTATTTTATACTTGCATAAAGTTTGAAATTTTAATGGTAAAAAATGATATGGTTTAGAAACATGTGACATAGTCCTTTTTTTCCCCCGTGCTTTTTTCTACCTTGCATCTCTCTTTTTCAAAAGACTTAAGGCCAGCCTAAGGGTATTAATTTAAAGAATGAGCAAAAATGGCCTTATTCTTTCCCAGAACTTAGTCATTTACAAGCATTCAGCCCTTCCTTGCTATATGTACTTTATGAATGGATTTTTGTTTAGGAAAGAAACATGTTTGGGAAGGGTGTGGGGTTTTATTATATGCTGCTCTGTCACCCTCCCCCCAAAATCCTTTCTAATCCCAGTAAGTTTAGGTAAGAGACCCGGATTTAATTTTGTCAGAAAAATTAAAATATACAGTCCTTTCTGGAACGTTTGAGTCATAACTCTTTGCTTCTCCTGTTATCTACTTCATGGAGCCAGATATTGTGTCCCAATTAACTCGGGAAAAATTTGATCTGTTCACATCTTACATGCAACCTACACTCTGGAATTTATAGAATTTTGTGAATCAAACAAGGGAGCAGCTCACCCCAAAACTCAGATGGCTTTTTAAAAAACCTTTTCCCTACATAGTTATTTTGGATGAAATGTGTAGTCTACCAAAGTGCAAAGTCACACATGGTCACTTTCTATCTAGAATGTCACAACCTCTAAATCCTGAAATTTCAAGGAATTTAGAATATTTTTGCTCCTTCCACTTTGATACAGAATCTTCATGAGAAGCCTACCCGGCCTTTTGAATCATTAGCTCTGAAGAGAGTTCAGGAATGGGAATCTTGGGAGATTCATAGCTGTAACTCCACAGAGAAATCTTGTCTGCTAAAGAAGGTGCATGTGCACTGTGGCATCACCCAGTATGTGTGTGTGCCTGGCTTTCTATTTTTAACATTTTTAATGACAGGCTGTCTCTTTGGTTCCATATGCCCTTCACCTTTCCCAGAATGAGATTCATAGTGGAAGTTTCTCTAGTGTTCTCATAAAAGTTGGATTAAGGGTCTCGAATCTGCTTAAACACTACAGCATTACCTCACATTCATGTAGTGGTCTCGCCTCTGTTTCTGTTTCCCGTTCCCTCTGTATTCTGACATGTAGGTCAGTTCACATTGGATCTGCTAAAAGTACAACACCATATTGAGATGCCTGACTTCTCTATAATACAGACAGGAAAAGAAGTCTGAAGAATTGAAACAGAGGATTGCACACTGCCAAAGCAATTTGAAGTGATGGAACATGAATATTTTGACATGAAATAGCCTACTACCTCTTTGCCAGAGGATGCTAAAGAAATGAATATGCAAATCACCACAGTGTTACCAAGTTTCTTTTGACTCTTGCTTTCAGGGCAATTCCATGTGGGTTATTAACTTTAAAATATTTGAGGGACTGTCACATAGAGGAGGAAACTGACTTGTTTGCAGTAGCCTGAGACCTTGGATACATGGGAAAAACCAAAGGCACATTCTACCTCAGATTTAGGATTTGCTTTCTCACAATTTGAGATATCTAAAAAATAGAATGAACATTTTGGATTGGAGAAGAGGAGAGTATTTTATTGTGATGAAAACGTTAGGATTGTGGCAGGAATTATTTATCTGTCAAGAATGTTCAAGAGTATGAGCAAGTATCCTGTGGAATATTAAAAACAGAATAATTTTTTTAAGTTTATTTATTTATTTTGAGGGGAGGAGTGAGAGAGCAAGTAGGGCAGGGGCAGAGAGAGGGAGGGAGAGAGAATCCCAAGTAGGACAGTCTGCACTGTCAGGGTAGAGCCCAGTGTAGGGCTTGAACTCACAAACTGTGAGGTCATGACCTGAGCCAAAACCAAGAGTCAGATGCTTAACTGACTGAGCCACCCAGGCTCCCCAAGCAGATTAATTATAATTTAGGTTATAAGAAAGGGAAGATAGCCTTTTATTCCACTCAGTGATAGTAGACAAGGATCCACAAATATCTCAAGAAAGAAAAATGTATTCCAAGTCCGAAAAATTGAAGATAATTAAAAATGGATGTAAAAGGTAACCTAAGGATGATACTATTTTCCCCTGAAAAGAGCAGTGTGACCTCATCTCACATTGAATTGCCCAGAGGTGTCATCAGATTCCCTGTGCTTCTGTGTTCAGAGTATGTTTCCCAAGTTGTAATCAAGGGTTTGTTATTATGACTGTTTGAGGTTCAGTTTGTTCTGACCCCCCTAATTCTAGGAAGATAGCAGCTGTATCTATTCCTCTTTTGAATCCCAAACTTTAGTACAGTGCCTGGAACATAATACGGACTAAGTAAATATATGTTAGATAAATTAATAAATTGATAGATTTTGACAATTTTATTGTGACAGTAATTTATTGGGAAAACAAGTCTCAAAGGGGAAGTCTAACTAATTAGTGTTTTGGATTTAGATGCTTCCCAGTCATCAATGAGTATATACATATAACGATAGGTTGCAAATGCTCTGTAGACTTGTTTTTTCTGCCAAAACACTACTTTGCCTTTGGAACCATCATCTACAAGTTATTTTAATATCATTTACACTATTTTGGACTGCCTGTATCTTGTGATTCTTTCAAACGGCCTGCAGATATTTGAAAATTTCTACCAGTTTCTTCATTTCGATTTCGAAGATGTGGCTAGAGGAGCAGTGGGTAAAACTCAGTGGGGATATACAGACATACATGGGGATAGGAATTCAAGTTTTCTACTTAGCTACCTTCCTTTTTCTGGGGTAGAAAGACTGCCAGTTTTATGTAAGTGGTTTTCCTCAGATTTCAGGAGAATGGCTCCTTGAGAGTTCTGGTCAGTACTTTTAAATTCAAATGAGCAAGCTCTCTGAAAAATCTATACATAACACAAAATAATTTAAGATTATGGTGGTCGTCTGATGTGATCTGGAACAGTTCACCTACTCCTACTTGGCAATAAAAATAGTTAATATAATGGGACAGCCAACTGTTACGGCTTAGAAAACTATTAAGGACTAAAAATAACTATATAGGTTAATGCCATGAAGTACTTGACCAGACAGGTGTATTTTTCCAATTCTGGGGGCAGAAAGTGTCTGTAAACATTCCTGGATGTCAAAAAAAAAAAAAAAAAAAAGAGTGAAAATGACCTCTAGCTTTGAGGCATTTAATGAAAACCTATTTTAAATTGAATACACAAGCCAAGATAATATAGGCTGTTTGATAAGAAACATTAGAGAAATCTATAACATGAGGCTTTTTATTATAGGTTTATTACATCAATCTCTCCAGTGGGTAATGGAACTTGTAAATATACTCTTATGTGGGAGTCTCCTTGCGGGCGTTTTATTCATGCTGAAGTAAGCACAGCAAACTTATTTGCTGTCAGGGTACATTGAATTTAAGATTAGTATTTATTTTGGTTCTAAGGAGGTTTTGCTTTTGTGAATTGAAAGTTGGATCAGCTGCATGGAAACAAGATGGGACTGCAGGGAGCAGGGGAAGTAAATTAGTTTTTTGTAAATATGCATTCTGTAAACCTAAGTAGTTAGCATGGGGCGCGCATGTGTGGTTTCTCAGATGGGTGAGTCGTGCATCGGATGTGTGTGTTTATGGCTCTGCGGTTTGGATAGAGAGAGAGACATTCAAAAGAATATGTTGTAGCCGTTCTTTTCCAACACAAGAGCTCTAGGGTGAAAAAAGATATAAAATAATAATAATTAATAATGAAGTATTTCTACAAGGGAAATTCTTAACCCCTTTTTGACCAGAGACTTTATTAATTTCATGGGAGCATGTGAATAAATAAAACCCTCTTAGGTCATCTGGCTATACTATAGTTTCCATACAGTGGACAAATAACATAAATAAATTATTCCAACTTGTCCTGACTCTCATATTAACTTTATCAGGTATAACTCAAGCGATGATAATGACTTGCCATAGAAACGATCCTAGAAGTATGACTTACTACTCATATACTAGGGGCCAGATTCATTGCCAAGTGACCTACATCACCACATTTGATACTGGGTAATATTTAGATGAGCTGATTTGTGTCAGGTGATTTTGAAAATAGGTACTACTGATAACTCATTTTCCAGTGGAGGAAAATTAAAGCTCAGAAAAGTAAAGCAACTTACTGAAGTTCACACAAACAGTAAGTTGGTTCCACCTACCTCTATTGTAACGTCATTTTGTTATCTTCATGTTTGTGAGGCAGCATCCTTTGGTTTTCTTCAGTCCCTGGAGCCATGAGCATTTGTACCATCCTTTATTTCTTATAGACATTTCCAGTAAAATATCTCTTCATTTTATCTTAACTCATAATCTAAGAAGTGAGTGGTGTTATTTTATCTGAGGGATCTGAGACTAAGAAAGATGGAGCGAGTTGCCCAGAGTAGGTAACTTTTCTTCATTTTAAGACTTTTTTTTTTAATAAAAAAGCCCAAGGGTACCTGGGTGGCCCAGTTAGTTAACCAACTGACTCTTGATTTTGGCTCGGGTCATGATCTCACAGATTCATGGGATTGAGCCCTGCATTAGGCTCTGACAGTGCACTGACAGGGCTGAGCCTGCTTAGGATTATCTCTCTCCCTCTCTCTGTCCTCTGCTCAATCATGCCCTCTGTCTCTTAAAATAATAAATCAATAATTAAAAAAACATAATAAGTAGGGGCACCTGGGTGGCTCAGTCGATTAAGCTTCTGACTTTGGCTCAGGGCATGATCTCCTGGTTTGCGAGTTCAAGCCCCGTGTCAGGCTCTGTGCTGACAGCTCAGAGCCTGGAGTCTGCTTCAGATTCTGTGTTTCTCCTCTCTCTGCCCCTCCCCTGCTCATGTTGTGTGTGTCTCTCTGTCTCTCAATAATAAATAAATGTTAAAAAAAATTGTTTTAAATAAGTAAACCAAAAAAGGCCGTACTTTCTTTAAGAAAGCATTTTGAAGTTTCTAAGGTTTGAACCCAGGAGACGATCAGCTGTAAGTCATGAATCCATGATTTTAAAAAAGGGCTTCAATTTTTTTTTAATTATGTACACACATGCACACACAGTCAGTATTTCAGTTTTCATGAATTGTGTTTGATTCAGATTTCATGAATTGATTTTAAAATACAATTGGCCCTTGAACAACATAGGGATTAGGGGTACCAACCCCCCATGCAGTATAAAATCCATGTTTAACTTTTGAGTCCCCCCAAAACTTAACTACTATAGATGATTGTTGACTATGCCCTTTACTAATAATGTACACAGTCAATTGACACATATTTTGTATGTTATATATATTATATGCTATATTTTTACCATAAAATAAATTAGAGGAAAGAAAACATTATGAAAATCATACGGAAGTGAAAATACATTTATAGCACTGTACTGTATTTATCAAAGAAGATCTATGTATAAGTAGACCCACACAACTCAAACTCATGTTGTTGTTCAAGGCTGAACTGTGCAATTAAAACAGAGAATGTTATTAGAAAATAATATTTTATTGCAGAATAAATATCATAAGAAGTTTCTCAGAAGTAGTAACAGAGCAGGGGAAGGGAAAAAAAAGAAACAGGAGCAAAGAGTAAATCTGTAGTATCTTATAGACAAAACCCTAGTTTGCCATGAGGTTTCTGTTCTCTTATCTGCCATAATGATTAGTGAATTCTAATGCTGCTTACGTTAATGTTCCAGCTGTTTTTTAATTATTATTATCTACCTTCCCACTCGTTTAGTTTGGCTTCCTAAATATAAGATGATCAGCCTGAGACTGAGGACTTATTCTTTCTTATCTTTCAAGATTTTTCATGATATCTGGCGTATATTTGACATGCACAGTATTTATTTGATTGTTTTCCTGTGATATGGCAGTGGCTTGAAGTCATACTCAGTGTACATCATCTTTTTGAGAGATATTAAACATGACAACACATGAATTTCTCAAAATGTTGCTTTTGTTCCGATGAATAGAACTGGAAACCTTGTCAAGAATTGTTTGAACAGCTTCATTTTCTTAGCTGTACCTTATACATGGAATCCTATTTGCGTTTGTATTTTATTGGCTTTTAAAAAGCATGACGGTTTGCTACAAAATCACTGAGCTTTGGCAAATCTCTGTTTCTTTGTGTCCAGAGAAATTTACATTTCTTCTCAAGCTACTCTGACTGTGAACAATCTATCTCAGGAGTGACCTCAGTTCAGTTGTAAGCATCCAACATCCTGAATACTGTAAAGTCACAGTACTTATGGATTTTCCAAGGTGTATGAGATGCTTTATAAATGATGATAAAACTACAGTAGTATACTCAAACACTTTGAAAAAGAAATAAAGTTATAAGTCTGCAAGGGCTTATTTAAGGAAGATGTACTAATGTCGGGGGCGTTGGATCCAGCCACACTGTTACATCAAACAGGTATTTCATGTGTGAGGAGATAAAGCAGCAAACTGTATAAAGTAAACAGCATGTGTTCACCTTAGATAGCCAGGACATTTTACTTTGAATACATTTGCTTCATGAAACTAGCATGCTGCTTTTAAGAATCTCTAGGCTGTATTGTCTATTTGACAAGTTCTGTATTTGGCCTGCTTCAGGCCTGTTTTAACCCTGTCAATAATCAGTGTGTGCCCAGGCAAGTAAAACTATAGTATCTAGCAAATTAGGAAGGTGAATTTCAAACCCCACAGTCACTGCAAATTCCAAGGTCGAATTGGAATGACATTGAAATATCTTCTTTAGGGGATTATCCCTGCCTCTGTTTTGTCTTCACTAGTGATGATAATCTAGACTTGATTGCTTCCTCTTAGCATCTTCACAAGGAGGAAACACAGGAGCATTACTTGTGCAAGTCCAGAATGACAGGTAGAGGACTGAAGTTAAACAAGACTGCAGCCCCGCACGTCACAGCAGTAGATGTCAGAGGCGATTTAATCCCAAGCTTTGCTTTGGAAACACAGGGAACTGAAGCCCAAGTGGTAAGGTGACTTTTGCAAGATCACCACAAGGAGGCTTGCTGCCAGTTCTCTTCCTGTTAATAATTATGGCATGGAACGTTTATTGAGCATTTACCTATGCCAGGTACTCTACCAAGTTCTTTACATGTTTTGATTTTTATAGTTGAGGGCACTGAGATGCAGGGCCAATTAAAGAAGGTTCCCTACTATGTCATACTGACTACAAAACTCTCTTTAGTTGAGCCAATAACTACATTCTTTTCACCTCATTCTTAGCCAGACTGAGACAACAAAAGAAATGCACTGAGCGTGATTTGTTTTATCCTCACATCCCTAGTTCTTGTTCTGAGTGTTCACTCATGGCACAGAAATATCCCAAAGCTAGACAACCCCAAATGAAGAGAGCCTATGGCATGAATATTCCAGAAACTCATCAGGCCCTGAATATTTAAGCTGGCTGTGTGACTTATGCATCTAGGATTGAAATAAACATTTCAGAGTTTCTGTGCAAGATTTTGCAATATTTATATTACTCAAGGTCAGCTCTTGTTCCACAATATGCTTTGTGGATTACTTGCCTCTCAAGATGTTCTGTACGAAAAAAAGCCTGCGATCAAATAATTTTTGGGGAAAAAAACTACCATCTTGATGAGGTTCATTACTATACAGAAGTTTAAGAATGACTGCAATAAGGAAACATTTTTTGTTTAATGTAGCATTTCTCAGATTTATTTTTTTAATTTTTTAATGTTTATTTTTGAGAGAGAGACAGAGTGCAAGCTGGGGAGGGGCAGAGAGAGAGGGGGACACAAACCGAAGCAGGTTCCAGACTCCGAGCTGTCAGCACAGAGCCCAACGTGGGGCTCGAACTCACGGGACTTCAAGATCATGACCTGAGCCAAAGTTGGATGCTTCAACTGAGTCACTCAAGTGCCCCAAACATTTTCCAGATTTAGATAAACACAGAAATAAATACCCCTGCAACAACACACACACACACACACACACACACACACACACACACACTTCTTGTTATAAAATTCCTAGTGTTCCTACAAATGGGGAAAGATATGTGAAAGGAACTTTAATTTATTCAACAAATACTTATCAAGTACATATATAGTGGATATTATGGTTGATGCTGGGTTATAAAGATCAAAGACCCAGTCCATGGGGTGAATAGGTGGCTTAGTTGGTTAAATACCTGAGTTTGAATTTTGCTCAGGTCCTGATCTTATGGTTTCCTTGTGAGTTTGAGCCCCGTGTTGGGCTCTGTGCTGATAGTGCCAAGTGTGTTTGAGATTCTCTTTCTCCCTCTCTCTCTCTTCCCCTCCCCCGCTGGCACACATGTGCATGCTCTCTCAAAATAAATACATAAAAATTGGAAAAAAAAAAAAAAAAGAAAAGAAAAAAAGGTCCAGTCCATGACTTCATGAAGTGGGCAATGTAGTGAAGGGAATAGGCTTCCCAATTACTGTTCCCATACTATTTAGCAAGTAGTATGATGCACAAAAGGACGGATGTGGAAGTAGAAATTAAGACCTTTCCTGTGGTGCCTGGGTGGCTCACTGGGTTGAGTGTCTGACTTTGGCTCGGGTCATGATCTCTCAAGGCTCTGTGCTGACAGCTCAGAACCTGGAGCCTGCTTCGGATTCTCTGTCTCCCTCTCTGTCTAGCCCTCCCCTGCTCACATTCTCTCTCTCTCTCTCTCTCTCTCTCTCTCTCTCTCTCTCTCAAAAACAAACAAACAAAAAAACATTAAAAGAAAAAAAAAAGAAATTAAGACCTTCCCAATCACTTGGTTGTTGGAGATTAGTGCTGATTGCTATATTGGATTATCCTTAAAATCTAAGGCTTAATATCCTAGAAATGTAGTTCTCACTCATGTAAGATTCAGTGAAGGAAAGTGGCAAGAACAGCTGTGGCCCAGTGTAGTCATTTAGGGATCCAGGCTAATCTTCAACATGTGACATTTCTAGATGTCTTTGGGCACAAACATTCAGCCACTTGACAGGGAAAGAGAAAGGGACATTGTACAAGAGGAATTCACTGTCTGACTCTGAAAGGATACTTCCCCCCATGGGCCAATGGCTGGAATTCATTCACAGGCTACACTTAATTGCAGAAGGGCGCGGTCTGGTTCTGGGTCCAGGGAAAAGAAAAAGTGTTTAGTGAGCAGCTAACTAGTCTCTACCTCAGTGGACATATGAAATTAAGCAATAGATGAAGAAAAATTGAATTCCAGGCAGAGGAAATAAACTATCCAGTGACATAAAGGTAGGGCAATCCTGGCACTGTTCATAAACACCAAATGTCTGAAATGACTGCAGTTGAGGTCACCTGTGGAAAATCAGAGCAAGATCAGTTAGATAAACAGAGGCAAGACCATGCAGGCTGCTTATTTTATATGCTAAGCAAGTTGGATTTTAGTTCCTCAATGACGTTGACTTATTAAAGAGTCCAAGAAGTGTTACACTAGAATCCAAACAATGAGTCTGTAGAATAGGGATGCATGGTGAGCAAACAAGTAACTAATGGCATGGAATAAGGATGGATTCAAGACATAGCTGTAGGTAAAATAGATATGCCATGGGGATCCACTTAATGTGAAAAATGAGGGTGAAAAAGCAAGAGTCAGGATCTTTAGGGATGTGCACTGAAGTAGTTAGATATTTGGAAAGATAGTAAGTAGCATGGAAAGTTAATAGGGAAGGAGGAAACTGTATGGGTCCAACCCATAGCTAGGAAGTCTCTAGACGTTGAGATTTGAGGCTTTTCAGCATGTAGGACTCACTGAGGCATACAGAATGAATGTAATCACAAAGAGAATGTAGAGGCATGCAGAGGGCACACAACAAATTTGCAACCTAGAACTTAAGGGAAGAAGTTTGTCCATGGAAAGACTAAAATGGTAACAAAGAGAACCAAGAGAAGAAAGAATTTGCTAAAGGAAGGTAGGAAACAACACAAATGTACATCTGCTGGTAAATGCATTAATAAAATGTGGTATATCTATACAGTAATCTTATTCAGCAATAAAAAAGGAATAAAGGACACCTGGCTGGCTCAGTCAGTAGAGCATGAGACTCTTGATCTCAGGGTTATGAGTTTGAGCCCCATGTTGGGTGTGAGCCTACTTTAAAAAAAAAAAAAAAAAGGAAGGAAAAAAGGAATGACATACTGATACATAGTACAACATGAATGAACCTTAAAAACATTATGCTGATTAAAAGACTCTGGTCATGAAAGACCACATATTAAATGATTCTGTTGCTTGAAATGTCCAGAATAACAAATCCATAGAGTTAGAAAGTAGGCAAGGTGTTACAGAGGTGAGAGCATTCGCTGGGGGTGGTGGGAGGGGGGTGGGGGTGGTGGTGGGGGGGTGTGGTTGGTTGGTAGTGGGAGAAAAAGAAATGACTATTAATGGGCTTTGTGGTGGAAATGATGAAAATATTCTTAAACAGATTGTGGTGATAGTTGCACAACTCTGAATATATTAAAAACTATTGAATTTTAGACTTAAAATATGTGAATTGTATGATATATAAATTACATCTCACTATAGCTGCCATTTAAAATAAAGGGAAGGGGACCAGCAAACTCTTAAATACAGTAAACCCCATCTGTCTTCTAAGTCAGAGGTAAAATTCTACGATTTCTAAACCAATCATGTATTTTTTTGGTCCAAAAATATATTTAAATTTCTGCGTGAAAAAGACTTTCATTTTATTTAAAATTGGGCACCTTCTTTTTTTTTTATTTTTTAATGTTTATTTTTTTTACGAGAGGGAGAAAGAGAGAGAGACAGAGCACTAGCTGGGGAGAGAGGTGGCAGAGAGAGAGGGAGACACAGAATCTGAAGCAGGCTCCCTCCTCCGAGCTGTCAGCACAGAGCCCAACGTGGGGCTCGAACCCACATACTGTGAGATCATGACCTGAGCCGAAATTGGACTCTGAACTGACTGAGCCACCCAAGCACCCCAAAAATTGGGCACATTCTTAAGTCACTAAGATCATTACCTCTGCCTCTGCCTTTCTCTTCCTAAAGAAGTGTAGATAGTCTGTGAATTAGCTTTGGGATTTATGATAAGTAGGTTGGAGACATTTTATTTACAGTAAAAGACTTTTAATAACAAAATTAATAGCAAAGTTATCTTAGAAAATTTTGCACATAGCTATAAACATGTAGCCTCCTATTTTCCAGGGTTAGATAGTCAAAAACCACATCTTGAGCAATTCCTGGGATCCAAAGTGAACCTAGCCAAAACTTACCAGAGAAAACATTTGTCATTTTACATGAAAATTCTCATTCAAGATATTCTCCACTTTTTTTTTTTTGGAACAACACAAATATCATAGTTATGCATTATTTAGTAACCAGCTTGCTTTGCGAAGGTCACGTCTGTGTTCTCCAAAACGTGATGCTTGGTATGCAATAACACAAACAGATTTGTTGTTTTAAAGCAATAGGATGTGATGAGTGAATCCAACTTTCTCTGAAAGAAAGATGTCTCCTTTCTTCTGCATTTGATTTGTAAGTGGGTTTGGCCTCATTAATATTTAACCGTCTTTTTAATCTGTATGTCAGTTTTTATTGCATCCTGCTTCTGGGGAGGTTTTCCTTTGAAATACCAGTAACACCCATCCTTTAACATCAAAACAAGGGCTGTCTCAGGGGGACAACCAGTTTTATTTCATCTCTAGGGGTATAATTATTTTCTGTTTATCCACAATTCCTCAAGGGGCTGATGATGTAGGACACCCTTCTTGCAAGGCTTTGTATATCAGAAGAATAATCTGATTTGTTAGTGTTGCAGATATTAATTCTACATCATTCTTGTACATTGCCTGTTCTTAACCAAGCTATGTACAAGCTCTACTTTTTTTTTTTATTATTATTAGCATTGTATTCAAGTCTTTAAAGCTGTGCTACTTGATTATTTTTAGGATGTTTTCATGAGCTTGAGTAGTTTAGGGAACAGTGTCTTAACTGTTGATGTGTTTTAAACATTTAAATTCATTTTTAAACTCGTAATAAAATAAATAAGAATAGGGAATAGAATTATACACAATCCTCCTTGAATTTTCAGTATGATCATACATAGTGATAAAGCTACAAATAGGAACTGAGAATTAATATCTCTGGAGACTGACATTGAAAAATCGAGCTTGGCATCTCTGCAACAAGCTTGAACCTCTTTGATGTAGGTTGGTGATTTGTTTCCTGCTCACTTGAGATCTAGGTGAAAAAAAATGTAAAGTCTTAGTTTTCGTTCCTGATAGGAGAAATTCCAATGATAGGAGCCTCAGCCTGATTTGGTGACCACTATTGGCCTTCTCAGGAAAGAATATGAGGGTAGATCGGGTGGGATAGACTCAAGGTGCGGTCTCAGTCATTTCCCGTGGGACCCAACGCCACAATTTCCCACATTCTTCTCTAGCTAGGTGCCTGTACATAAGGAAAAAGAATAGGGTATGGAGGATATGTATCTGTTCACACCCTTAAGTTGTAACTGTGTCCTATGTGTACACAAATAACACGAGACGTCAGTGAAGGGATACTTTCTTCTGCCTTTTCATGAAGGTCAGTTGTGGCATTGCTTTGATTCTTTAAAGATTTTATCTCCCTTGTAAACTGTATTATCCATTTGTGTAGATGCACTTTGAAGTTAGAATATAGCCTGCAAATATGAAAGGGCAAAATTATCTTAGGTGACTGACCCCCCATGAAGTTCAGACTCATCCAGGCTTCTGTACACCATTTGCTGTAACCTGCGCTGGTAACACACCACAGCCAACAGCAGAACAAATGTGTGACTTTCTTTCATGACTTCCTAGAAGAGGAATAAAGATGATTTATCTTGTTATCCAAGCCAATTAAAACTCTTCCTCTTTAGATTTCTCAATTCCGTTCACAGGCTATTTTTGGTATTAGAATAACTGGCTACATGTCCTTGGGGTTTTAATTTACTTCCAGAGTTTTGTTTTCATAGAATAGCTAGAGTCTTTGTAGCCATTGTTTATGATTCTACAAATAGGTCCTTATGAGTAAGACTTGATTTTTGAACTAGTATTAAGAAAATGTACATTTAAAAACAAAATAAAACAAAACAAAACTGTGTTTTAAGGAGTAACTGTTTTCCTTTCTAGATCATAGTACAATAAGTGGCCCTTTTTGATCATTATTGATTTTTCCAGAGTAAGTCATTGCTGATTAATTTTATCTGTTTCCATTTTTTTCTTAAATAAATATTACTTGAGGCAATTTTATTACAAGGAATAAATTTTTTTTTAAATATGTAACATATTTTAAAATATGTAACATATTTTTTAAAATATGTACTGTTGGTGGCAGAAAATACCCTTATTTGGCTTTGTAACAGTTAAAATCCATTAATTAATTCGGTAATAGTTATAAGAAATCTATGTACCAGCCAGCCACTGTTTTAGGCCCTGAGGTTCCATAAATGTTTAAGACCTGATCCTTGCCCTATAAAAGCTTTCATTCCAGTGCCCCATAAAAAACATAAGTAGCTAACTGCAATGCAATTTGATAACTGCAGTAACACATATGCAAAGAACAGTGGGAACACAGACTTTCTGGTTTTCAAGTTGTGATAAATATTCTCTCCCATCAGCACATTATGGTGGGAAATGGTAGAATACAGTAATCCCCCTTTATCTGCAGTTTCACTTTTTGAGGTTTTAGTTACCTGTTTCACTTCTGTCAGCCGATGGCCCTCCTTCTGATGTATGTTCAGAAGTTCAGTAGTAGAGTAACGCTATGTCACAATGCTTCCGTCATTCACCTCAGTTCATGTTATCACTTTATCATCTCACATCATCACAAGAGGCACTTTATCATCTCACATCATCACAAGAAGAAAGGGAAGGACAGTACAATAAGATATTATGAGAGAGAGAGAGACATATTCACATAACTCTAAATAACAGTATATTGTTATAATTATTCCATTTTATTGTTAATGTTATTACTCTCTTACTGTGCCTAATTTATAAATTAAATTCTATAATAGGTATGTATATATGGGATATTTCATAGTATGCTTTGGGTTCAGCACTCTCCAAGTTTGAGGCATCTTGGGGGGTGGTGGGTCTTGGAACATATAACTTCCCCAGATAGGAATAGACTACTGTATTTTAATTACAAATGCACAATCGGTAGTCAAATGACTTGGGTTTAAATGTCCGGCTTCACTGGCAGCTGGGTGACTCAGTCAGTTAAGTGTCTGGCTCTTGATTTCACCTCAGTTCATGATTTCACAGTTCATGGGATTGAGCCCCACGTGGAGCTCAGCACCAACAGCGAGGAGCCTACTTGGGATTCTCTCTCCCTTTCTCTCTGCCCATCCCATGCTCATGTGTGTGCATATGTGCTCTCTCTCTGTCTCTGTCTCTCTCTCTCCTTCTGTCTCTCAAAATAAATAAATAAGCATTTTTCTAAAAAATGTATGGGTTCAATAACTAGGGAACACTGGGAAGTCATTTAATTTGTACAAGCTTTATTCCATAGACAGTAAAATAAGCATAAAATAGAGCCCTCTCTGATACTTAAGTACATTGTTTCCATCTTCATATTATCACACCCAGCTCTAAGCCACCCTTAACCCTTGCTTGGACCACCCCTGCTGAGGTAGACTGCAGAACATTACCACAAAGTCTTCCCATCCACATGTGCACAGTTGTTTGCAATGTGAACTTTCCTGCCACTCCCAGCAAGAGATGGACCATGTTTCTGTATTCTGTTTTGTGGCCTGCTTTGGCCAGTAGCAGAAATGATACCTAAGAGGTTAGCCTTTAAGTCTTTAGCCTTGCAGCTCCTGCCTTTGCCCTCTTGATTGTTGCCTTGTGATCACCGTGAAAGGAATCCAGTCTAACCAGCCAGCCAACTGCCAGACATTTGGGTGAAGCCATCTCAGACCTTGCAGCCCAGCTGACCCTCCACCTGAATGTAGAACAGGTGAACCCAGTTGAAAGAATGGCAAAAAACAATAAATAATTATTGTTTTCACCACTCAGTTTTGGAGTAGTTTGTTACACAGCAATAGATCCTTGAAGTACTTATCCCGTATGTTGCATGTACCCTAACTGGACAATTCTTAAATAGTAGATAGTGTTTATCCTTCGTTGAAAGATGCTTGTAGACCAAGGGAATCTAAATAGACTTTTCAGTCACTAGCCAATAAACTCTTCAGAGTCTGCAGCGCTCTGGGTTTTTAGACTAAACTTCTACCTGATGAATACCTTGTATATCAAATAATTTGAATCCAGTAACAGGTGATGACTATGTAGGAATTAACACACCAGATTCGATTGTGAGGCTTTTCTTAAATACCTTCTTAGTTGAGCAAATACTGTGTGAGAAGAGCAAATCTTAGTATCCCACACATTTACTATGAGCTTAGTGGCATATATATGTATATATTTATAAATGTAAGTTTTATATATATTATATATATGTACATATCATGTATACATACATATATGTGTGTGTGTGTGTGTGTGTGTGTGTGTGTGTGTGTGTGTATAAAACTTAGGACTGGCTTATCTTGGCAGGAGACTTAGGATGTTAGGATGTCTGGGAAGTAATATAGTCTTTATGAAGATAGGTTGAACATCATCAAACAGCATGGTTTATTGTGAGTTTTTGTTTTAAACATTTTAAGGGGTTGACTTCACATTCCCAGCAGATGGTGGTGGCAGCAGGCAGGCACTCTAGTCAATGAGAAATCAAAGTGAACTTTTAAAAGAGCTGATTGTTAAACTTGGAACAAAAAGGAGTGACTGTTAGGGGAAAAAATAACGGGTTTTCTACAATGCATGTTATTATGTGCAAATCAAAAAATTGAGAAACTATAGAATTTGCAATAAATACAAGAATGTGTATTTTTACATCATGGAATTGTAAAGTATTTAATCAGTCTGTTAGGAGAGAACTTGAATTTTAGCTGTCACTAAATCTTTTTAGTACATAGTAACTTAAGAAATGCAGACTAATGTTTTTGTTTGTTTGTTTGTTTGTTTTTCTAGCACAGCTTACCAGAGGTGTTTTCTACATGATTGTGGTGTTTATGTTGATGATTTAAAGTGGTGAAAATCACGGCATATATTCTCTTAGCCCATTCCCTAGCATGGTGATGATTATCTTCTTATACTTACTATTCCTGTTACTAATGACTATGATTTTAATACAATTGTTAGAAAATAAATGATTCTATTAATCATTAAACTACTTTTTATAGATTTCTGAGAGCTTCAAAGCAAAAAAATGTATGATTTTATTAAGAAATTCGTATTCAATCCTGGTTAAAAATAATCTTCTTTCTCTTTAGTCATGTTTATGCTTACCTTGTCCTTAAAAATATTGAGTATAACTTCTCTTATCACTAGAAATGTTCCAGATTGTTCACTTTTATATTACTAAATAGCTGCTTAATAAAACCTAAACCAAGATTATATATGTCCCCTTTCCCCTTTAGTTATGTTTTTTATTTGTCTTTAGTTTCATTTCTGCTTTATGGTAGTAGAAGTGGTGGTTTTGGTGGGGGGATTAAGAGAGAGACTATGTTTGCAGATAACCTTTCCGTTTTATTTGCTATGCTATATCTTGTGTTATCCAAGATTCTCCAGGCCATTTTTGCACGGTTGGTTTATCAGCATGAAATGGAATAGTTCAGGATACAACACAGCCCCTCCAAATGTCAGGCGTATGAGATAGCTAACAAACTTCATCAAATGCCAATAATAGGAAAAGAACTATATGTCTTATGAACCAGACCCACTTAGTCTTTAGGACTATATGGCTTTTTGTATGCCTTAGAAAGTCAACAGATGTGATAACTCTCCAACCAACTGGTTTCCTTTCCTTAGTTGAGTGATCAAGGGAGTAAAAGTACAGCTGCCGTTTTGGCGGCAAAGGTACAATTTTACATTAAACTGAAAAAAGTGCACACATTTCACTGAAATGCCCTCTATATTTGTTTTGAATTTCAGTTCATTGAATACCCTGAAAATTAAATAAACGCACAACAGGGCTTGCTAATATCTTCAATGAGGTGCTTAATTCCCCATCTTAATCAGCCATTTTCCATCCCTTTCCTCCTTCCTGCCTATCTGTCAAATGTTCCTTAATTAAGAATTATTCTTAATTACAAAGTTTATGTGTCATTTTATTTTAGAGGTAATTAATTAAATTTAACACTAATCGTTGGGGATATTGCCTTTTCTGCACACACATGGTTGCTTAATTATTGGAATACCTTGAATCCCTTGCCTGAGAGGAGTAGAGAGTATTGATTTGTTTTGTGTCTGGTATGTGGCAACTCATACTGAATAGGACAGAGACTCAGGCCATCGACCAGACAAAGAAGTCTGAAGCATTTTTTTCTCAACTGATAAAGGACAGTGAACAAATGCACTCTCTTAATTCAGTGCATTATGTGGAGTCTCTGAGGGGCAAGGAAGTGTGATGATTATGTATAAAATTCAATCTTAAAAAGAGTAGCCACAGTGAAGCTATTCTTTAAGGGTCCATGGATTCTTGTTTTAATGGATTTTCCAATGTTTGAATATGTGGGATTATACTGAGGTCACTCTGAGTAGGTCACCAGGTTGGTGGAAGGGAAGATCCAGTAAACAGATGAGGAAAGGGATACCTTAAATCTTAGTTCCTTCTCTCCATATTTTCCCTTCCCACATTCTCAGAGAAACCTTCCACAACTAAATTATATACCTTTCCTTGACACCACTTATTCTTATTATAATTTAAATGCCTTTGGTTGATTACTTGATTGTCTGCCTCATTTAATAAATGAAGTCCCTTCAAGGGCAGAGATAATTTCTAATTTTGCTTATCATTTATTTGTCATTTGTTTAGTAATTGACACAGAGAAGACACTAAATAAAAATTTTAATGAATGAATGAATAAATTTTAAAATATCTTTTCTAGAAACTGTATGTTATTTGACCTTTTTCAAGTAGTATGTGTCCATTATGTTTGCTGCCTCTCTGTTATTAGGTTCTGGGAACAAAGGATGGATGAGTAAAAGCTAATCCCTGACTTCAAATACTTATAGTACGATAGAGGAGAAACATTTAATTATGCAGTTAAATACCATACAAGACATACTATAATACAAGCTCTAAAAGATACAGAAACATGTCCCTATGAAAACACATAGAAGGCAGAATTTCCATGATGGGCAAACCTTTAAAAATGTAGAGATTATTTGAGATCTGCCTTGAAGATAGCTTGAATAAATGGAGAATTAGGGAAAGGGCATGCTGGGAAGAGGTAACAAGATGAACAAAGGTCAGGTACATAATTGAATATGATGTTAGCAAATTGTCAAAGATTAGAAGACATAATGGCATTCAAACCTGGAAAGGATCCAGTGAGAAGGGCATTCTCTGCCCTGCTGGCAGGAGTGCAAATGGGTAGACAATTTCTGGGAAGCAATTTGGGTATACATGTGAGAAGCCACAATATTTCTTCTTCTGGGAATCTATGTAATGATCAGAGATACATGTAATTCTTTATGTTCAGAAATTTTTGGTCACATCATAATTAGCAAATACCATTAACAGCCTAAACAAACAGTTGTAGGTCAATGATTAAATAAATTATAAAATTTCTATGGAATGAAGAACTATGCAACCATCAAAAAATCATGTTTTTAAATAACATATAATGACATGGGAAGGTGCTTGGAATGCAGTATGTATATAATATAATGAAAATTGAAACATAAGCCTGGATACCAGTTTCATAAAAATAAGAATATATCCAGAGGCCAAAGGGAAATAATATAGCAAATGTGTTAACTTATTAACATTAATTACCTTTTGGTTGTGGGTTTACAGAGGCTTTCCATTTTCATCTGCCTGTATTTTTTTGTTGTTTTCTAGAGTTTCTACACTGGATATGTTGCTTTTATAATGAGGAAAACAAATATATTTGAAATCATGGATGTTACAAAGGAAATTGGTTAGGATAACTTGCAACTAAATGATAAAATGAACTGAGAATAGTTTTAGGAAATGAAGCTAGGGGTGCCTAGGGGTGTCTGACTCAAGCTCAGCTCAGGTCTTGATCTCACAGTCGTGGGCTCAAGCCCTGCATTGGACTCTACACTAAGCATGGAGCCTACTTAAAAAGAGAAAAGAAAAGAAAAGAAAAGAAAAGAAAAGAAAAGAAAAGAAAAG
>NW_024412414.1:11646736-11665904 GCF_014898765.1 Herpailurus yagouaroundi | reverse complement strand
GAAAAGAAAAGAAAAGAAAAGAAAAGAAAAGAAAAGAAAAGAAAAGAGAAGAGAGAAGAAAAGGAAAAGAAAACAAAAGAAAAGAAAAGAAAAGAGAAGAGAAGAGAAAAGAAAAGAAAAGAGAAGAAAAGGAAAAGAAAACAAAAGAAAAGAAAAGAAAAAATAGAAAATGAAGCTGGAGTTTTACAGGGTATTTAGAACCTCATATGGGTAAAGCCTGGTATTTGGTATTCAGAGTAACAAAAAAAAGTACATGATATGGCTGTCTACTCAAAGATTTTATAATCTTTGGAAGGATTTTGGGACGGTTAGATGTGTCATTTAATAACAACGTTAGGGGAGCCTGGGTGACTCAAGTTGGTTGAGCTTCCGACTTTGCCTCAGGTTATGTTCTCACTGTTCTTGAGTTCCAGCCCCATGTTGGCCTCTGCTGACAGCTCTGAGCCTGCAGCCTGCTTCAGGTTCTGTCTGTCTCTCTCTGTCTGCCCCTCCCGCACTCACTCTCTGTCTCTGTCTCTCTCTCTAAAAAATAAATAAACATTAAAAAAAAAAAAAAAAACCAATGTCAGGTAACAGTGGTAGATGTACCAAGGGTCGTGATTCTATAAATTGCCAAAACTGTGTTATGGAAGTTATAAGCTAGGTGAGAAATTAGCTTACTGAATAATTCCATAGAATTTCTAAGTGCTTTTTGTCATCTCCCAGCCATGTTTCCGTAGGGTAAGAGTGGTTTCACCAGCTATGCAAGGACTCATGGGCTCTGCAATCACCTACCATGGCAGCAGAGTCAGAGAGTGATGGCTAAACATACATAGGGTGACTGAGAAGGTGGTGAAGAGGAGGGTTAAGAAATGCTAGACCTTTATGACTAGGGATTCAGAAACAGGTAGATGCTACTCATTGGCCTTCTTTCCTCAATTATGTATCTCTCCAAAGGGTCCTACCCTAAATATCTAAAGTATATAGGATATATTTTATCCCATATATGATGAACTTTAATTACACACAAAAAATTATATGTGTACACACAAAATTATATGTGTATACATACATGTGTATATTCTGTATATGTGTGTATACATAAACATACATACATGCATATGTGTGTGTATATTTTAGGAATCACTCAGTTTCTATGGTGGTTGATTATATAAACATACTTAAATTGAATTACTATTTTTATTCCTTGTTGCTAACAATTTGCTTCATCCTAAATTACTGTTGAATTACTAGGATGGTCAAAAATATGTATATTGTTGTAATTGAAAATGCCTAGTATTTTGGAAAGGAACAAGAATTTGTTTTTTGTTTTTTTCCAGAGGCCTAAGAGAATAAACAAGTTTTTTTTTGAAAGTATTAAACCAAATTAAAAATATTAGGAGAATGAAATAGTTCTTAGATGTTCATTTAATATTTTGGTTTCTTCTTTCAGTAAGAATTTTCATTCCCATTCACAAATATTTATAAATATACTACCAAGTGTAAAGCCACTGATAAGTGTTGCAGGAAAATACATTACAAATGATGGAACAAGAGTACTTGCAGTCTACAGATGCTGAGAATTCCAGTATAAATAAAATGCACTCCTTGACCATGAAACATTCAATGTGTTCTTGGAGGAGTTAGGAGATTAAAGGTGTTAATTTTGCCCTGAAGGCAATTCTAGCTGTTGACCTTTATGAGCTGATAATCAGGGACATCTTTTTGGATAAGGGAGCCCATGATTTAAGCTCCTGGTTGCAGTAGTTCTTAACTTTTTTGCAGTAGGTAAGGTTATACATCCCTCAAAGATGATAGATCTGACGAAAATGATCGCTTCTCACATCCAAAATTCACAGGCACATTGTAATTCAATTTAATAAGTTTACGGATTCTTTCCAAGTCAATCTTTGTGCATTTAGTTTACAAACCCCTACTTTAATGCATAGTTAGATGCTCATGCACTGTGCTCAAAGCAGGCAAAGGGAATTTTAGGTGACTGAAAACACTAAGGCTAAATTCATGAAATATGTATAGAAAATGGAGAGTAGCTGCATTTGAATACATGGAATTGGATAATGGAAGATCTGGGTTGAAACGCAGGGGGAATCATATCCCTAATTACTAAAAATTGCACCCTGTATCATATCATGAATCCATTTCCAAGAACAATAAAGCAACTGTTAATCGTCACTTAATTCAATAAAAGGGCCCAGTCTTCCTAGTTTCATTTCAGAGTTACACTTTTACAAAACAGCAGATTTTTTTTTTAGGCGGGGGAGGACAGCAGATTTTGCTCTTATCTTTCATAAGATGGTTTTCCTTCTGCTGACAGCGTCCACGTATGTGTTTCACATTTTGTGAAACCACAGGAGAGACTGGGGACAGACTGTACCAGTCACTGACCCCATCATTCAGAACCATTGAGTTCTGTCTTACCACTTTACAGTGTGGGGACATTTTCTCTCCTTAGATTCCCTGTAAGTCAAAACTATCCAGCACCATTATTGTTATAGAATGTCCATCTCCCAGAATGTCAGAAATTCTTTACAACAAGAAATGGAATAGAAAGACAATGTTTTGCAGACTTGGGTATAGTTATTTTCAAACAGAAAGGGAAAATGACACGAAGAGATTGAGTGAAGTAAAAGTAAAGATAAGGCTGCTGACTTGAAAAAATAGTCAAGACAAGATTGATAGACTTGTACAAAAACACATACCTTTCTCATGGATACACGTGTGCGCGCGCGCGCGCACACACACACACACACACACACAGGCGCAGAGATGGTCTCAGGCAGCAACTTTTTTAATGTTTTTTTTTTAATATGAAATTTATTGTCAAATTGGTTTCATTATAACACCCAGTGCTCATTCCAACAGGAGGCAGCAACTTTTACAGTTTTGTTGATGATGTGATCTTCCTAATATTTTCAATGATAAAAATATAATTACATGCCCATTCTTGAACATGTTTTATTAAGTCCCTTTGAGCATATGTTCACCTGGTGATTAAATGGGTTAATACCTGAAGAAACTTTGAACAATGCTTGACACATGTGAACAGACTTCCCAGTGATTTTCCATTATTATTGAGGTTAATGAAGACATTGATGGTGATGGTGGCTGACAATGGTAAAATATTAACGTGTTTATTCCTTAGAAGAACCCAGTAAGATTAACCTTTTTAACCTTTTGATAATTCAGCAAAGATAAACTGATAGCTGGACCTAAGTGCCAAGTCTAGGTGTTATATTCTGACTGGGAATGTTCCAGTACCCTTTTGGGTGACCGATATTTTGTAGAGTTCTTTGAGGACTACTTGCCTTAGCATTACTTGTGTTATTTGTTTAAAGACAGACTCCTGGGCTCTATCTTAAACCTCCTAAAACAGTGTCTCTGAGGATAGGTCCTCAAGGCTGCATTTTTGGCAACTCTCCAACATGATTCTTAAGCACACTGAAATTTAAGAACCATTGTTCTATCCCAACTTGGAAATAACTCAAAATTACGTATCATTTACAGGATATGTCTTAAAAGAGGGCTTTCATTTGATGAGGACTGGTGGAGAACACCAGCGTTAAAATGTCTTTCACTTTCCTGCAATTCATGATATTAAATATTTATTCTTTTGGTTCCCCTTGTACCTATAGGAGTTTCCATTTAAAATTTAAATACTTGGGGAAGCCATTAACATCCATTAGCACTCTGTGTGATTTAGGGATTTGAAAGTCAGTCATTTAGCAAGACTTCAAGGGGAGAGGAAGATGAATGAATCCCATTGAGGACAATGAAGAGAAAAGGCAAGGAGCAGAGTAGAACAACCTAACTGAAGTATTGCAGCTGAGAATTCTGGACAGCCACAGAAATAGGAAAACTGGCTGCTGGGAAGCTAACAAGGGGAAATTATAGAAAGTTATGTAAATAAGTTTAAGATATAATGTTAGTAGGGTGAACCCCAATGACCAGTTCTCCCTGTTTCCTTCCCAGAATGGCCTACGGTAGAATCTGATGTCTGATCCATGTATTTAAAGGTCTAATGCCAAATGCAGACATCCTCGCATAAATCATGGGAGTAATAAGCATGAAACCTGAACAAGTCAAACAAAAGTTAAAGCTAGATTTATCCAAATAATAGTAGTCAGCTAATTTTGTTTTGGCAATAAAAGTTTTCAGTTATGAATACTCTTCCCCCTAAATTATTTTTTTAATTTCTTACAAAATTTTCAGTTTTTTTTTCTTTTCAATGGTCATAAGTAAAATAATTTAACAAAGGTTTATATCCATGTGACTTTCTTGTTATCTGTATGAACATATCATTGTACAGATTAAAGTAGTAAAAGAAGGGTCAGGAAAGTTCAGACAAGATGAATCGGGAGGAGCAGAGAAGAGAATACATTTAGAAATGTAATTAAGCAAGCCACTGCCTTGTTCAAGGATCGGTATAATAATTTGTACTTGTCTGAACTTGTGGAAAAGAAAGATTAGCCATACATTCTTGTGAAATGGAAACTATATTCATTTAGTGATGAGTTCTTCCTTTACATAGCCATTAGCTTTGGTCATTGAAATATACATAAACATCACTGTTATTAATCTGCCATGTTTTTCCTTCTATGTACATTATTTCCCATATGGTCTCTAACTTAAAATGCCCACACCATGAATCATCTTTGTCAGGGTCAAGTAATGGGAATAAGTCTTATGGTGGAGTCTTATTGTGGAACTGAAGAAGGATGTCTGGAAAGAAGTAACTTAGGCATCACAGTCTGAGAAATAATTTTAGGGTGAATATTTTAAGTATCTCACCTAGGTATTCCTTTAACTTATGACAGAAATGTTAAAAATTATCCTGAAATAGAAGAATGCATATAAACTCCTGAAGAAGCTAATAGAAATAGTATAATTCCCCCCCCCCAGTACATTTTTTTTCATCTAGTTTTATTTCGTTTCAGAAGGTAGCATCATCCCCCAAAGTCAGTAGCATTTGGTCTTCTACTGAGACAAGACCTGTAAAAGGGTCCTTTCAAAAACATGGCTCCTTTGACAATTATACAAGAATTTTAATGTTTAGAACTCAGGAAATAAACTTTATAGGTTGTGGTAGTGATTAAAAGGAAAGCTAAGTGCTTTTTCTCAGTTTATTTGGTTAAAGCTTAAAACTTACTGTGTTTTCCTTGATAGATGAAAGCCTTGTTTTCCCTCTGGCCCTTTGTTATTTAAGTTGTATCATAAAGGAATTAAAGGGCCCCCTTTTTAAGTTTATTTATGTATTTTGAGAGAGATAGTGTTAGCAGGGCAGGGGCAGAGAGAGGGTGAGAGAGAGAATCTGAAGCAGGCTCGTCACTGTCCACATGGAGCCTGACATGGGGCTCGAACTCACGAACCATGAGATCATGACCTGAACTGAAATGAAGAGTCAGATGCTTAAACCCACTGAGCCACCCAGGTGCCCTAGGAATTAAAGAATCTTAAGGTGGATAGTGGTGGCTTTGGTTTACATCATTGGATGCTTCATAATGGTGTTCTGTTCCCATTTCCAACGTCAGTTAGCAAGGTTATACTCTTTGCTTTGAGACGGTAGAAAACCCAAACCATAGACTAGCCTGATTTTTGTTTGGAGAAAATGAACCAGCCAATTCCTGATAACCCAAAGTGCATGAATTAAAATAATTACAAATGGGAGTACACACAAAGAGAACTAAACTCTGTACAGAAAACTAACTCCCCACTTGTTTGTAGGAGGACAAAGGTACTTGTTCTGGAGTGGTGTCTGATTGCTGTTATGGAACAAGACCCTTAGCTTGAGAACACATTCATTAAAATAGATCGGTGCTGTAGGGGAAGCTAGCACTATGCATGATACATGCCGCTGATAATGAAACAACTTTCTAACAGGGTCTAACCCTTACATTAATCCAAATATACCTCCTTTTAACTTACACTTTTTGGTTCACTTTAACTGTATCCACAATTGAATTCTTGAATGCTGTGGGAGATAACAAATTGGCGTCACTAAAATTTCATGGTATCCAAGTGGAAATGCCTGGGAGGCCACTAAACATATGACCTGAGGCTTAAGAATGAGAGCCACACTAAAGATTTAAACCTGGGAGTCCTTAGCTAAGTGCTGTAAATGGATGCCAACGGGGGCACGACCTCATTTGGGAAGAAGACATGCTTTTAATAGAGAACTATGATTTTTCTTCAGTCTACAGAGTTTCAATCTTTTGACTATCAGGAAACCTAACAGAAAAGTCTGACTTCTTTTAATGATGTGGAGACTTGTATTCCTACATGGCAGCATTAGGTTGGAACTGAGAAGTTGCCTTCTGTAGATAGGTCATAAGTTCTTTGGTTCTCAAAGCTTCCCACCCCTTACTCTTATATTGATGTCATCCATTTACACGTAAGCCTGTCACTTATAGACATTTGAATTTGCAGTTTCTAATATACAATAGTAAACACATAGTTCTGCCATTGATTTCATTCTCCTGTTAGTTGAATGGGCAATTTTTCACAATTTGGATGGGGGTTAAAGGTTTGGCTTCTTTGTAGGGTTCTTTGCCTCAAGTCATCAAATGTCCCAGTAGGAAGAAATCCTAGCATTTATTGAGTCAGCAATTTATTCTGTGAAAGAGAATATAAACCGAAAGAGTCAGGGGCAGTGATTTGCTCAGAGTTGTCAGTAAGTTTACATCAGAGTAATGATAGAACTCAGGTCACATGGTTCTTCTGTAAACCTTGTCATCTTCAGTTTTTAACATGTGCTGACTTTGGGACACCTGGGTGTCTCCCTCAGGTAATGGCCTACTCTTGACTTTGGCTCAGTTCATGATATCATGGTCTTGAGATAGAGCCCCACTTCCAGCTCTGGGCTGGGCATGGAGACTGCTTAAGATTCTTAGTCCCCCTGTCTGTCTTTGCCCCTCCCCTGCTTGTGAGCACAGGTACACGCATGCACACATGTGGGCTTTCTCTCTTGACCTCAGAAAAGTAAAAATAAAAAGCAAATGCAATAAAATTAAAAAAAAACATATACTGACATGTTTGCTTTTAATTGAATAGAAAATTGTAGTACTTGTATCTGGATGAGAATAAAGAGAATACAAACATGAATTTGAAACCTGTAACTAATTTAGTAGCTTACTAAAATATGAAAATATGGTGTATACATTTTTAAGGACTTGTAAATTTACTTAATGCAGTTGTGCTTTGAAAAGTGCTTTTTAAAAAAATAATCTGCTTATTTCTACCTATTGAGAGAGAAATAGCTATTTCCTCAGTGTTTTCCTTTGGACCACACTGGGTTTTTTTCCCAACACAGTTCGCAATGCAGCCAAATTGAAAGGCCCACAGATACCGCCTTCCACCCAAGAATCAAAGGAATCATTTGGTGTGAAAGCTATGAGTTGTGCCAGGCACAGCACCAGCCAATTACTGATTACCCAAGCTGTATTTTATCATCCAGAATACATGGAATTAAAATAATTGCAAATGTGTGTATACACACAGAGAGAAATATATCATATGCACACAGCTCTCTTTGTTGGTGGGAGGACGAGGGATATTTTCTGTGGAGTGGTATGTGATTCCTGTTATTGGAGAAGGTGCTTAAGTTGAGCCTGCATTTATTAAAACAGCAGATGAATGCCGGCAGCTTGATAATGAGCAACCATCCAGCAAGGTTAACTCTTCAACAAGGTTACTGTCGTGAATAGTCTCATCCCATTACCAGCTGAAAGATTTTCAGAAAACACACTTTTCCTGACTGTTTATCAGACTTCCTGCCCTTCACAGGTCTTTGTAACTCCCATTGGGAAGGCCTGGAGCCATTATCTGAGCCCAGGGCAGTGAGCTAAACATTTCTATGGCCCAGCCATGAGTCAGAGTTAAGCATTGAGAACATTGTAAAAGCTGGCAATCTGGGAACCATTAAACCAAGGAGCAGGGCCAAGATGAGGAGACAGAGTTCTTATTGAGTTCACTGTAGTACCTGAGGACCGTATACTAAATCTTCCACAATTGAGACTAGAAGTTTAACACGACAGAGAGTTCTGGAACTTGCAGACTTAAACAGGTAACAATAGTGTATAAAACTTCATTTCCTTATTTCCTTTAAAGCAACTTATTTTTTACTCCAAAGCTGCATCTATTCTTTGCCAGGTTGGTAAGAAAACCGTATTTCCATTCTCACTGGAACCAACCCAGTCCCTAAAGTTGTACACAGGAGATGGGGAAGAAGGATATCTAAATTCTGGTCTGTTAAAGTTGCCATTGACATTCTTATTGTCAAAGCCCAAGTGAATATGGGAGCTCTCAGCTTTTTTGCCTCTGGAAAGGGAATCTATCCTAAGGTTATAACATCAATACCTTAGATAGCACCTCCCTAGGCACATTATGGAGTAACCCAGTGGTGAGGAGCACTGGCTTGGCATAGATGCTCTGCTCCCACATCCTTTCCTCAGTCCAAAGGGATCTTGCTTTTCTTCTTGTTTATGACTCTCACACCACCCCATTTGTCTGCATCTTGCTGGAGACTCTCTGCTTTTACAAGTTCTTTGCTATCCCTTTCAGGAGGGAGACACAGAAAGGGGGGAGCAGAAAACATTGTCTTCCCCACCCCTTCCTCAGGATACATTTGGCAATGTCTGCTACCAAAACATATTCCAGTGTACCCGGGCAGTTCCATACAACAAAGAATTACAAGCCCCTAAATGTCAGTACTGCTGAGGTTGAGAAATGTGTCTGTGTGTCTTATTTAATGGGATCAGGCTAGAGATATTTGGAACTGATCATAAGAGGGAAAAATGAGGAGGATGGGAGGAGATGATACTAGAGAAGAATAAATTTGTGGGAGAGTGGTTATTCAGAGAGTCAGGATGAAGTGAACTTTCTAAAATCCACTCTGGGATTAGCAGCGGAGAGGCTGATGTATGAAGTCTGCATTTTTAATGTAATGCTCTGGCCCCAGTTCCTTCTTTCTCTTCACTATGAGAATTCAGTGGTTTTTTACAGAGACACTGAGCAATCCATACCTCCCTGTCTACTTCCAGCATATACATAAAAGTTCATATCAGTTTACTATTTCATATGTATTCTTTTTTTTTTTTTTTATTTTTGGGACAGAGAGAGACAGAGCATGAACGGGGGACGGGCAGAGAGAGAGGGAGACACAGAATCAGAAACAGGCTCCAGGCTCTGAGCCATCAGCCCAGAGCCCGACGCGGGGCTCGAACTCACGGACCGCGAGATCGTGACCTGGCTGAAGTCGGACGCTTAACCGACTGCGCCACCCAGGCGCCCCTCATATGTATTCTTTATGAAAAGCCCAGCATGACTGTGAGAGGGGTGTGTGTGTGTGTGTGTGTGTGTGTGTGTGTGTGTGTGTGTATGTTGCCATTATGCCCAAACGAAAATTATATTACATGACTCCTCATTACTTTATATTTCTGTTGCTCAGGAACAAACTGAACATTTAAACTTAGAAAAGCAGTCATACTGGCCTATGATGTTTATACAAGCTATTAATTCCTCCTATTTTTTCCTTATAAACTTCAGTTCCTTTGATAAGCTATTAGAGTAATAGGTTTCCAAAATAAAGTTTCTGTTCCACTAACAGGAAGTATGTGTCCTATAGCTTGTGAATACTTTGCTGCAACTACCATCACAGTTAAATTATGTTCTCTCGCAGAGGTAATGAGAAGCAGATTTGTTCTACTTTTGGTTCCATGCACCCTTCTCCACTGAATAGGCTCACCATGGGACAAAGTAGTCTAGGCCAAAGTCCCAACTATTTAAGTTAATCATTTCTCAGAAAAGTCATTCAGCATAATGGACTGAGCATGATCTTTAGGATAGTCCAGATATATACCCCTGTCCTAGCTATGAGGTTTTAGATAGGTTTTTAACTCTCCAAGCCTTATTTTCTAATCCACAAGTGGGGCAATACTGCCAGCATCACGGTTGAGGCAAATTATCAGTATTAGATCTATGAGAGATACTGTGATTGCTTTTACCATTCTTAACAATATCCTCGTCATTTTCAAAGAGAAGATACTACCTGTCATTAAATCCATACTGCTACTCTTCCTAGTGGAGGGGTTAGCAGACTATGATCTATGGGGCAAATCTTCACTGTTGCCTGTTTTCATGCAACTCCTAGGCTAAGAATGGTTTTACAGTCTTTTTTAATTGTTGAAAAGATAAACAAATGAGGAATAATATTAATATTTCATACAATATGATAATTATATGAAATTCAAATTTCATTGTCCCTCAATAAAATTTTATTAAAAACATAGCTTTGCTCATTCCTTTATGTGTTGCCTGTGACTGTTTTCACACTATAGTGGCAAAATTGTAACAAAAACCCTTGCTCACGAGACTTAAAATGTTTACTGTCTGGACCTTTACAGAAAATATTTACCAACCCTGGCCCTAGAGAATACTCTGCAGAGAACATGTGAGAAATAGCTCCATCAAAAATAATCACCTTGGCCCTTGTTTTCATTAATGCGGGCCTTGCATTCAAAATCAGTGTTTATTTTTATGTATGCCATACCTTCATACATATGGCTTTTCTCTATCCATTGGCTGTTAACCTGACCTATCATATTATGTAAGTTTCAGCTCTGAGAGAATATGTGACAGTTTGAGACATTCCTGAAGCAGTTCTCAAAGTTAAAAAAAAAAAAAGAGAACTTCTCAAAGTTTATTCCTTACATGCCTCATTGACCAAATTTTAAATCACATTACCCATAGAATGCTTTCGGAGTGGTTAAAAAATCTACCCAATGGTTTTCAGAATGGGAAAATAACAAGGATTCAGAAACGTAATTTCATTTACGGGTACCTGAGTGGCTCAGTTGGTTAAGCATCCAATTCTTGATTTCAGCTCAGATCAAGATCTCCTGATTTGTGAGTTTGAGCCCTCAATTGGGCCCCATGCAGATAGCACAGGAGATTCTCTCTCCCTCCATTTCTGTCTGCCCCTCCCCTGCTCATACACACTTCCTCCGTCCCTCTCTCCCTCTCCCTCCCTTCCTCTCTCTCTCTCTCTCAAAATAAGTGAATAAACTTTTAAACAAAAAGAAACATAATTTTATTTATAATGTGATGGTTATGGTGGTGATTTTGATAGAGGAGGAAGAGGAGAAAAAAAAAAGATTAAGTTTTCCTCCTAATAATGAAATAATAGCACAAGAACTGTAATGTCAGTGACTCGCTTGGGAATCACTTGATCAAGGTACCAAGCTGGGTGTAATCAAGGTAGAAGCTCTCCCCCTGGGGTACTGAGAATGAGGAACTCACCAGAAGGTAGTAGTAACTCTTAGTTGCAAGGTCTAGTTTTTCCAAGATAATATTTCATCATGCTCTTTACCTGAAGCTATTGCCTCAGGGGAATACACTAATTAGCATAGCTATCAACAACAGTAATGCATATGCATAAGTTAAAACCTAAGTATTTTGACTAGCAAATTGCCACATTAACTAGAGAGGGTTAGATGTACTTTCTTGGTGCCGTGACAATGTGCAAGTTAGAATAAACAATTATTAGAGGTTTTTTTTTTCCTGTTGTTTATAAGTGAGCTAAGCTAACCCAGGTATTTCCCATTGCAAACATATTTATGACCTTTGTTAGCACACCAGTATTTGTCAACATATTAGCAAGTGGATATCTACCTGCTAGAGTTGATGACATTTGTTCTTACTGCTCTGCAGAGCATTTAGGGGTGATGAGTGCCAACAGCCTGCACCCTTGTTACTGTCAGGGAGCAGAATGCAATCCAGTTGATTTTCATTTAGTGTGTTGCCTAAATTACATCTCCAATTCTTAAATTAAAGCTAAGTGGCACACTTGGACCCAGGAGAAGTATTAAGTTTCTCAGTAGGCAACTGGCAATTCTTTCTGCTTATTCACAAATATTTGAAGATGCACTCCCTTGACTAAGTATTTCTGCAAATAGCAGGAGGATAAGTTGGCATGGAAGCAGCTTTGCTTCTAAGGGAGTTTGATGTTCCCCTTTTGGAAAAACGATGAAAACCTACAGTGCCCAGTGCTTTCCCTCTACTACCTGTGCCCTCTCTGCAGATAGTTCCATTAATTTCCCTTTTCCTGCCAGCCTCTTTTCTCCTCTATGTAGTTCAGTGAATAGCTAAGCCTTGAGGATTAGGTCTGGAGGGAGGGAACACTAGTTCTGTCGGTTGTTTTGGAATCCTTGGATATTTCCTCTTTTTCCTCTTCCTCTCTTTTATTTTTTTTTAATGTTTATTTATTTTTGAGACAGAGAGAGAGCATGAACAGGGGAGAGTCAGAGAGAGAGGGAGACATAGAATCTGAAACAGGCTCCAGGCTGTGAGCTGTCAGCACAGAGCCCAACGCGGGGCTTGAACTCATGGACCACGAGATCATGACCTGAGCCAAAGTCCGACGCTTAACTGACTGAGACACCCGGGTGCCCCTCTTTCCTCTATTTTAATATGACAAAAAATTCAAGATTAATTATATCTCCCAGAAGTTTATTGCTGTTTATTTCTTTGACTAAAACATCCTGCAACCATATATCCTGAGAAAATTTCTTTTTTAATACTTTTCAATAAATAATTTTTTGTCATAGACACATTGACACATACAAAAGCAATTTTATTTAATCTTGTGATGACTTTGTCAAGAAAGGGAAATATCCTTATAGAAAAATTATGAAAAATCGGTAAAAATCATTAGTAAAAAGATGCTCCGTTTTTACTTCCTTACATTTCTTTATTGTAGATTAGAATTCTTATAAATATAGTTGTCTCCAAAGACTAAGTTGGTGCTTCTTTGATGCATTTCTGTTACTGATTTTTTTTTAAGTTTATTTATTTTAAGAGAGAGTGTGTGTGAGCAAAGGAGGAGCAGAGGGGGCAGGGAAGAGTATCAAGCAGGCTCCACATGGTTACTGTGCAGAGTCTGATGAGGGGCTCAAACTCACGAAACTGTGAGATCATCACCTGAGTAGAAATGAAGAGTCAGATGCTGAAGTGACTGAGCCACTCAGGTGCCCCTGTTTCTGATTTTTTTTTTAATTAAAAATCTTTACATAATCTTCTTATGAAAATTCTCAAACATACATTTAAAAAATTTGAAATAATACCACTGGTGTGCCCACCAGCTAGATTTTACCTTTAACATCTTTATATCCATTTATCTATCCATTCCCCAATTCATCCATCTGTTCATTTTGTTTTCTGATGCATTTCAAATTAAACTACAGACAACCATATACTTCTTTCTAAATACTTAGCCAGTATATTATTAATTTGTGTTAAATATTTGTTTATAGGTTTTTTTCCCCTTTGAGTTAAATTTGTATGTATTGAAATGTTCAGATCTTTAGTGACTATTTCTTGAGATTTGAGAAATGTATACATCTGTATAAACCAAACCCCTATTAAGATAGAAAGCTCCTTCCTGTCCCATCCAAATCTGAGTTGAATTTTAAATCAAATATCAGAAGATTGATTTTATAAGAGTTTCTTTACAACTCTTTGTAGAGCCAGGAGAAAACATCAGTTAAATTCACAGATTAATCCAGGGTAGATTTGCCTGTAGCATGACTTTATGAATATCCTTGCCTGGATTTCTCTTTTGAATATTTTAGTGACATTAGGCAGAATCTGCTTAACTGTGATGGGAATTATTATCTTTGTTCTTAGGGTTGTGTCAATGGATTATTGTCTTTGTTCTCTTGGCCATCTCATAGATATGTCTTAGTCATGGTATATTTTTCCGGTTTCCTGATTTTTGTCTAGGAGGTGTTTTCTTTTTTGTTTGTTTGTTTGTTTGTTTGTTTCTTTATGCTAACTGATCCTCAAATCTAAGTAGTAGGTAATCTGCTGTTAATAATATGTATATCCCCTGGAATTACTCTATGGAAGAGATCACTGCTCCTATCCTCTGAATTTCTTTTGAAGACCCAAAAATCCCAAACAGCACATGGTTTTCCCATGATTGCATATCCCAGAAGTATTGCTAAACTTTGAAGGTGGGTGTTCTAAATACTGAGTCTTTTTAAATGAATAAATTTCCTTTTTTTTTTTTTAATTTATATTTGCCAGGCATGTGTTGGATCCAGATGGGATACAAAAGGTGAATAAGACACAATCTCTACCCTCTAAAAGCACAAGTATTTTGGCCAAAAATACAAAATAGAAATTTTCAATTTCTTTGTGTTTTAAAACTTTTTATTTTTAAGTTTATTTATTTTGAGAGAGAGTGTGTGTGTGAGAGAGAGAGAGAGAGAGCGAGCAGGAGAGGAACAGAGAGAGGGAGAAAGAGAGTCCCAAGCAGACACTGCTCTGTTAGCTCAGAGCCAACATGGGGCTTCAACTCAGGAGCTATGAGACCATGACCTGAGCCAAAATCAAGAGCAGATGCTTAACCGACTGAGCCACCCAGGTGCCCCTTCAATGTGTTTTAAATAGGAAAATGTGGTTGGTGCTGTGGGAGTGCCTATGAGTGTCTGTCAATACATCTGGGCTTTTAGGCAAGGACTTTGTAGAAGTCAGCTGAACTCTCGAAAGATGAGTAAATGTTAGCCATGAGAAAAGAATGGTAAGAGAAATTGCTCCAAGAAATGGAAGATTTATTTTGAAACAATATGTGCTATTCTAGTGTTAGGGAGAATCTGAATCAGAGAGACCCAGAAGAATGAACATCTTCCTGTCAAGAACTCTAGGAAACAACTCACAGGGGAAAATTCTCTGAGAAGCTCAGAAATCCCTCTGTGCACTGAGGGTCTTTCTACTTGGTGAGTTGCTGAGCCCCAACTTATCAAAGAGACACTTCTTAAACCTTCTACTCACCTTAGGGTTTCTGGGTGCCTGCATCAAGGACCTTCATGAGATAGTCTTGATCTAACTTCCTGGTTACTTTTCCCTTATATTTTATATTGAAAAGGAACCCGACTCTGTAACTCTCCAGTTTTTACAGTTTCCTTCCAATACACCTTTGCTCAAGCCATCCCCCATCCCTGATATTCTCTCTCAATATCTGTATTTCAGAATTTCATCTGTCTGTCATGTCTTTCTCCCTTCCCCTGTGAGAAGCCATCTTGTATAAAAACTCCCTTTGCCCCTTTTAAAGTCAGACTCTGATATTTTGTTCTGCTGCAGCTAAGTCCAGCACAGCTTTTGGCACAAAGTAGGAAGTTAGTATATGTTGAATAAATAATGAATTCTACCTTATGTCAGTGTGTACTTTTAGACCTAGAGTTTCACTAAGGTAGGGTGTGTGTTCTGTGTGTTGTTTTGTATTCCCAGATGTCATAAAGGGCAGTGAAACAACTGAACAAACATTCATATGTACATACCATGCTGTTCTATCAGAGCTGTAGTTTTGCATTGTTCTATTTATATATAGTAAAAGTCCAGGCAAGGTATTGTTTTATCTTTGGACCTCAAAAAAGGTTCAGTTTTATATCAGTATAGTTCAGCCTCTTCTTTACTACCCATACTGGCTTCTAAGTGGACCATTTGTTGTTAATTTAAAATTTTTTTTTTCAACGTTTATTTATTTTTGGGACAGAGAGAGACAGAGCATGAACGGGGGAGGGGCAGAGAGAGAGGGAGACACAGAATCGGAAACAGGCTTCAGGCTCTGAGCCGTCAGCCCAGAGCCTGACGCGGGGCTCGAACTCACGGACCGCAAGATCGTGACCTGGCTGAAGTCGGACGCTTAACTGACTGTGCCACCCAGGTGCCCCTGTTGTTAATTTTTAAAAGAAATTCTTATAAATGATGCAAGGAAAGGAAATAAGGGAATGCCTTGACATAATAAATGTTCAATTTTAGGGAGATCATCTATGTCATGTATCCATATTTTGACTACTTACTATGTGCTAAGCACTGGGCAATAACAGTCCTGTCCTTGTATAGCAATTTGTCCAGTACTGAATTATAGCAGACCCCAGAGAAAGACACAGGCATTTTCTGTCTTAACCTTTAAAGATAAGAAATTTTTAGTGAATTAAAGCCTTCTGTCTATAGACAGCCCTAGTTATTAGAAAGTTCTTTATACTAAACTTTATATTGCCTCCATCTACCTTCTCCATTCATCCCTGTTTCTGCCATGGTACTCTAGAATCAAGTAAGCTACTCTTAATGCACAGTACCTTTTTCAATATTGAGGATTCATGCCATGCACTCTACCCTCTAAGTCTTATCTTTTTCAGAGCAAGTATGCATTAAAAAATTCAAAATAATTGTTTTTCCATAGGAATTGGTTTCCATATTTGCTGTTTTCTTTTCCTTAAACATTTGTTGTCAATTCTATGAACCTTGCTACTGAGTTTATTTTGTACAAGTCTGGTGATAGATATCCGATAGGGGGATTTCTGGGTGGTAGGTGTTGTAGAGAAGATGAACAGGGCATAACCTCTGCTGTCCAAAAGTATATGTATGGCAGAGAAGAGACAATCATTTTGTCAGATTATTTCAGTATGATAATGCAAATCACGTCAGGAATAAAGAAAGTACTGTGGAAGCACTCAGGAGGATAGTTTAGTCCAATCTGAGTTTTAGGGAAATATTTTTAGAGAAAATGTCACCAGAATTAAATCTGAAATGATGATCAAATGTTAACCAAAAGAGAGGAAGTAAGACTACAGGAGTTAAGGCCTTGAAGTAAAATGAGTAGGGTAGGTGGGGGTTGTGGAGACATAATAGTTATTTTAAAGAATAAAATATGGCAGAAAATAGGGTTCATAGGATATGCATGTATGTTTTATAACTATGTGTGTATATGAAGCTATATTCTGATGTTTTAATTATTAAATTTTGCCACAGTTTTCTTGTTAGAAATTAGAATTCTTTCTCTATGGCCAAGGATTTTAGCTAATGTATTAGCTTTTCAAGGGGTCATAAAGAATCAGCTCTAATGGTCATAATAACCTGCTCATAATGACCTCAAATGTCATAATAAATAATTTCTGCAAAGGAAAAGATTTAGGTACTGCATATTGTAAAAGATATAAATCAGTAGCAAGTTGTTACAAGTGCTACCTTAGTATGAAGGTTTGCCATTTGGGGATGCTTCATTATTTCTTTAGTCTGAATAAAGTAACATATTTGATTCTTGTTATGCTATTTGTATTAAAGGGGAAGGTTTTCATCTATTTCAGAAGAGTTGTATCCCATGCACTATTTGCATTCTAGAAACCAACTTTTATTTGATGTTTTCCAACTTAAGATAGCTATTTAGTTAAATAATTGCTTTGAGTGGTCTGAGCAATTGTATAATCTCTGTAAATAGGAAGAGAGTTTTGTGAATTAAAAAATTCCTCTTGTGTTCACTCAATATTGTATATCACTCACCTCGAAGCTCACTGTGCACAGTCTGTGAATGGTGTTTGAATTAATGGATCTAAATTCATGTTACAAAGAGGGGAGGGAAATGTAGAACTCACAGTACTACTTACCACAGAAAATACAACAAGCTATTAAGAACTTGTCTTTTCAATAACTTTGTAGTTTATTTAAAGAGGTAATGCATATGCTCATAAAAAGGTAGCCTACAATATTTAGTAATAGCTAAGTGTTCTGTATTGTGGAGGGGACATCTATAGTGTCCCTGTCTGGTGTCCACTTCCTCTGCTTTTATGACTGCATTTTAATTTTCTTTTGAAATATTATGCCTCTCCTATTTCCAATCCATTGGTGTTCCTCTGAGCATCCCCTTCTATCTTGAGACACAGATTTGACTGCTCAGAGCCCTTCCTCAACTCTGGCTGAATGTGTGTGGAAGAAGTGCTTACTCATTATAATGTGTGAGGTGGTAAAATGTAAGCCCAGGATGCCAGTGACCATCTTTGTGAGTACAAAGTAGAGACCCCCGAAAAATACAGACAACCAAAGACAATAGAACTTAGATTTTACAGTTATGTTAGCAATACATTTTTTTTCTGTAGCCAGTTTGAGTTGAATACATTGTCTTTTGTTTTATTAACCAAGATTCTCTAGAAGTACAGAACCAGTAAGATGTATGTATATATCGCAAGAAAGATAGTTATTTTAGGATACAGGCAAATGCAGATATGAGGACAGGCAGGTCTGATTTCTACATGACAGGCCACCAGGCTGCATCACTCTCTAGAACCAGAGGAGAGTTGATATTGCAGAATTGAGTCCAAAGACAGTCTGAAGGGAAAATTCCTCCTTCTTTGGGGATTTCAGGTTTTTGTTTTTGTTCCCCCCCCCATTTTAAAACCTTCAAATTATTGAATGAAACCCATCTACTTTACAAGGGGTTATCTGCTCTAGTCAAACTCTACTGGTTTAAATGTTAATCATATTTACCACACATTCACATCTATCTAGACTGATGTCTGACCAAACAACTAGACACAATAGCTTAGCCAATTTGACACATACAATTAACCATCACATTTGTCAATGAAAAAGCCGTGGCTAATCCAGACAGTAACTGGATGTGTCAGGAATCATCATGGATGGAGACAGTCAGGAGAGATTGCTAAGGGGATGTACTACTTCATGGTAAGTTAAAAAATTCATACTCTACTATTTTGTGTTTATAAAGTGGGAATATGTTTCTTGGGTTTGGGAGAATTGAATAAGCTAACATTGAATGCCAGTAAACAGAGACACCTAAATGTTCAATTTTTTTTCTTTCTTTTCTTCTCTCCTTTTTAATTTTTTTTTAATGTTTATTTATTTTTGGGAGAGAGAGAGAGAGAGAGACAGGGTGTGAGTGGGAAGGGGAAGAGAGGGAGGCAGACACAGAATCTGAAGCAGGCTCCAGGCTCTGAGCTGTCAAGCACAGAACCCACAAACTACAAGATCATGACCTGAGCTGAAATCGGATGCTTAACCGACATCCTCTCTCCCTTTTATTTGCGGCTCAGAGTAAGCCTGTTGCTGTACCTGAACCTGAAATTTTGAATAACACTTTATGTTGAGAGTTTCTGTTTTAGAGATTAACTGGTTTCTTGCTGACCATGTAACATTCCATGGAACTAGAGCTAGAAATGATCACAGAAGGAGACTTAGCCTTTCTCTACTCATTTTACACATAAGAAGCTATTCTCTGTGGTGATGACTTTTTTAAAAATATGAGATTTGACTGCCCTGTGCTTTGCCAATCAAGTATTTACATATATTTTAAGCCACTACAGCTAGAACATATGTTTCA
>NW_024412414.1:11633471-11646726 GCF_014898765.1 Herpailurus yagouaroundi | reverse complement strand
AGTATTTACATATATTTTAAGCCACTACAGCTAGAACATATGTTTCAAATAATATTAACAAAGTTGATATTACTTATTCATGGTCTCATATCTATTGATCACAGTATTTTAGCATTCATTTAAGACATAAAAAAGCAAATATACATAAACATAACCATTTCTATATAGTTTTAGGAGACTGTGTTTAAATTGCAGTTGAGGAAATGGGTCAATGCTTAGGAGAATCTAATGATAACTTTTTTTTTTTTTTTAAATCTCACCAAATCTAATCACTCGATCCTAAATTAAACCTTCTGGGTCATAACTTTAGGTTACCAGGGTCTCAGACTTTTATAGAGGGCTGTAGAATGGAGATATCTGTCATTGTTACTTTTCAGGAAGGCATCTCTGGTGTGGTTTTGCAATGGTTTCACACGTTACACTCCGTCTCCCACACTCTTCACTGTTCTTCACTCAGCTCCTCTCTGATTGTTGCACTGGGATTGTCAAATGCCACTTCAGACTAGATCTGTGTCCCCAAAAGTCATATGCAACTTTATAAAATAATTCTACCTGACATTTTCAAGTGCAACTCACTTGAACTCGTAAAAGTCAGGTATAAATTGAGAATGGATTTACACCTAAACTTTTTTGGTTGATTTTGGTATTTATTTGCACCTGACATTTGGAGAATAACTCAGTTGCCCTTAGAATTGGTCCCCTCATTGCTCCAAAGTGTGAGGAAGATGGGAGCAAGTGTCCAAATGGCTAGTACAGGATACTTGAGGTGAATTTTAGGCTCTCGTATTTACTGGGTTGTGACCAATTTGGAGTGGAAGTCAGCAATATGTGCCTTCAGTAATTTCACCAATGTGGCTTTCTTTAGAGTTGGATTCTGAATCACATTTGTTGCCTAAAGATGTTAATGATTACATGGCCTGGCCTAATGGACCTGATTCTTTACCAGTAATATTTTGATTGTTGGCAATTTAGATTGTTGGGGTAACACAGCTGAATCTTTGCACAAATTCAGAGCATTCACACAGGCTTCTACCACTGGGTGAGTTGACGAAGCAGATGATGCCTACTCTCATAGTGAGTGCTACACCAAACAGATGGGATGGCAAGCTGTATGTGCCTCTGAGTATCTCCAGGTATGAACCTGTCCTGCCTACCCCAGCCGTTCCTCCTCCATGAAGTATGCTACTAAGCCATAGAAGGATAACACAGGAAATAAATGTGATGCCTTAATCCAGTGCAACACAGTTACAAAGCCTTTGTGAGATTTTATTGTCCAAGATAAAATTAGAGGTGAAACAGCTGTAAAATTCAGCATACCTAATTTTCTCAACTGAAAGATAATAAAACTGTACTCCACAAGGCTTAAGCCCCTACATTACATAGGTGGCAGAGATGAGGCAAGAGTCACAGTGTTATCCTCATAATAGAGTGACCAATGAATGCACTGTTTGGATCGCAAGTGAATGTGAACTGCAGTATTCATCCTTTCCAACAATATAGAAATGTGGACTCTCACATACTGTTTGAACTCTTCCTAGATTTATTCTACTTCTCTGTATACATTCCTAGAAAGGAATTCTAACTTGGATTTCTAACTTGTAGAACTAATCATTTGTAAGTTGGTTTGAAATTAGCCTGTCATCTGATTGACTGAGACAGAGTTAAAATGAATTCTCTTAGGGAGGAGAAAAAAAAAAAAAAACAGTGAGAAAAGATTTTATCATCTTTATGGATCAATTCCAAGAGTATACTTCAGTTTAGTTATTAGTTTTCCCTACAGTATGAGATATTCAATTAAACCTCCCTTCAAATTGACCGTAAATTTCGATGAAAATGAAAGAAGTTCCATTTAGCAAACAATTTCTGTCAAAGAATCTAATAATGGGATGCAATAAGAATGATTTTCACCTGTGCACCTGAATGAGAATGCTTGGTCTGGTTTTTGTTTGGTTTGGTGTGGTATTTTTTTTCTTTGGTCTTTTTTTGGGATTTTTTTTGTCGTTATTGTTTCTTTGATTTTTTCCCCCATATTCAGTGTAGCGTTCCCAGAGTGGTTGGAATGCAGGATCACGGGGAATGTTTTATAGCAGTTTTCACCACTGATTTGGTGGGTCTTTGATTAAATCTTATACTGTACCTACATCATTCTCTGTTAAGGAGAAGTACTGGGAGATAAGTCATGTTTGATATTCATTCTTTCATTCTCACTAGAGCATGTGCAAAATTTCTCATAACCTTCTTTTGTGACCTTGCTTGTAGCAACACATAATCACTTAACATCCATGGAGTAGCTATAGGTAGGAATAGCCCACTCTGAAAAATTCTTGTGGTATGTCTTGAGTAGGGACTGATTCCTGGCACTGATCTAGATTCTGGAAATGAGAGATAATCAGTTATGGATGGTAATTAGTGTAACTTATGGTGTAATGCAGGAAATAAGGCAGAAATGAGGGAGGACATAAGTAAAGCAACATTCAACATGGCACAAAATCATGAGAATTGCTAGTGAAAAAACAGCGATGAACATCACTAGCCTGGAAGGTCCTGGATGAAAGAGCTTTTGAGCTGCAATTGAAAATGTTCTGGAGACCTGCCTACCTTTTGTTCTGCTATCTCTGTGAACGTTTCCCCCCTGGGGCCCTATAAGGAGGTAGGGATGGGGGAGAGCACCCACAGCATTCTGACAAATGTTTCCTAGGGCTAGACGTGAATAATAGTATCTGTAGTCCAACCTTTCTTTTTACAGTCAAGATGACTGGGATTTAGCCAGGTTAGCAATTTAGTAATTAAGTTATAAAAACTGAAATTTCACTGCTGATCTTGTGATTCCTCTTTCACAGATGTTTTCTTGTTGAAATAAAACTTCTTTTTTCAGAATTCCTTGATTAGTTAGGATTCTTAGGATACAAGTAATAGAAGCTGACACAAGATAATATACACAGAAAAGGAATTTGTTGAAAAGTTAGTAGGAGTTCCCAGGAACTACAGAGATCTTAGAGAAGGCCAAATTCAGAAGACAAAAGCCAGATTAGAGTGAAAGGGGCACTTAACAACGCTATCAACAGTTTTCTCAAGATAGATAGTTATTGGAAAGAATGGGCTTCTAAGCTTTGTTGCTGTTTTTTCAATTTCTGTACTTTTTGTTGCTCACAATCCAAAATGTTAGAACATGTGTAATTAGCTTAGTTTGAATGGCATGCTAGTGCCCACCATTTACACACAGTGGTGATTTATATACCACTGTGACAGCACCCATAAGTCATCATGCTAATTTCAGAGTTGAAGAAACTGAGGCAGAGAGAGTGTTTAATAAACTGCTTCAGATCATTGTGTGTGTGTAATCGTATCATCTTTTCTAATATCTGCCATACGCTTCACATGACTATCTTCTTCACCAAACTGAAGTCCTCTTGGAGGGCACGAGTAGTTTTTATTCATATATACATCATCTATGCCTAATATGGTACATACTAAATAGCTAAAAGAGAAAAAAATGTTTGAATAAATAAATTTAAAATGATATGGGACAATTTAAGGGTATATCGTAGTAGCTTTCATGAAAGGGGAAAAATCTACACTTCATAATTTGTGTAAAATTTTCATATCCATCAGCTCATTTATTTTTTAGAAGGCATGCTTTAGTTAAGGGTATTATTATTTTTTTTTTACACGAAACAAAATTTCAAAGAAGATGTAATTTGCCCCTATTGACACAACTATAAAAACTAGTTTTTAATTACTTCTGCCACTCCGCAGATTGATTTCCTAGGTGTTCCAAGTGATCTGACCTCAGTACAGCTGTGTTTGAGAAACTAGTAAAGCCCAAGGTCCCCATACGTCTCTGCCATCTTAACTCCTCCTTACAATTTTGTAAAAGGTTAATAACCCTACATCCAGCAAAATCATCAGCACCGTTTTCCAACAATATTTGCATACTTTATGCCTCTGTCACATTTTGGTAATTCTTGCAATGTTTCAGATCTTTTAATTATTACTATGTTTGTAATGATGATCTTTGATCAATGATCTTTGATGTTACTGTTGTAATTATTTGGGGACACCATGACCCATACCCATATAAGATGGCAAACTTAATAAATGTGCATTTCTCACTACTCCAGCTACTGATTGTTTCCTTGTTTCTTTCTCCTTGGACTTCCCTGTTCCCAAGATGTGTTAATATTGAAATCAGATCAGTTAACAGCCCTACAGTGGCCTCTACATGTTCAGGTAAAAGGAAGAGTCACACATCTCTCACTTTAAATCGAAGGTAGCAGAAATGTTTAGGGTTAGTGGGGAAGACATGTTGGAAGCCAAGATATGCCAAAAGGTAGGCCTCTTGTACCAACCAGTCAAGTTGTGAATGCTAAGGAGAAGTTCTTGAAGGAACTTTAAAGCGCTACTTCAGAGAACACAGGAATGATAAGAAAGGGAAATAGCCTTACTGATGATATGGAGATAGTTTGAGTGGTCTAGATAGAAGGTGAAACCGGCCACAACATTACCTCAAGCCAAAGCCTAATCCAGAGCAAGACCCTAACTCTCTTCAATTCTATGAATTGAGTGAATTGAGTGAAGTAAGGAAGGTACAGCTGGAACCTAGTAGAGATTGTTTCATGAAGTTTAAGGAAAGAAGCCATCTTCATAACATGAAAGTACATCAAACAGCAAGTGCTGAAGTAGGAAGCTTCAGTTATCCAGAAGATCTAGGTAAGATAATTAATGAAGCTGGCTATCCTAAACAACAGATTTTCCACATAGACAAAACAACCTTATATTGGAAGAAGATGCCATCTAGGATGTTCATAGCTGGAAAGGATAAGTCATTGCCTGGCTTTAAAGCTTTAAAGGATAGTCTGACTCTGTTGTTAGGGGCTAATGTAGCTGGTGACTTGAAGTTGATGCCAGTGCTCATTTACCATTCCATAAATCCTGGGGTCCTTAAGACTCATGTTAAATCTACTCTACCTGTGTTCTCCAAGTGGACCAACAGAGCCTGGATGGCAGCACATTGGTTAAAAACATGGTTTACTGAATATTTTAAGTCCACATTTGAGAACTCAGAAAAAAGATTCCATTTCTTTTCAAATATTACTGATCATTGAGAATGCGTATAGTCACCTAGGAGCTCTAATAGAGATATACAATGAGATTTATGTTGTTTTTATACCTGCTAACACTGCACCTATTCTGCAGTCTGCAGATCAAAAAACGGTTTCTACACTCAGGTCTTATTATATAAGCAATACATTTCATAAGGCCACAGCCACCATAGATAGTAAATGTCTGTGATGGATCTGGGTAAAGTCCATTGGAAACCTTCTGGAAAGGATCCACCCTTCTAGATGCCATTGAGAACTTCTGTAATGCATGGGAAGGGCTCAAAATATCAACACTAACAGGAGTTTAGAAGAAGTTGATCACAACCCTCATGGATGACTTTGAGGGGTTCAAGACCTCAGCGGAGAAGTAACTGCAGATGTAGGAGAAACAGCAAAAGAACTAGAAGTGGAGCCTGAAGATGGGACTGGATTGCTTCAATCTTACGATAAAACTTGAATGGATGAGGAGTTGCTTCTTATGGATGAACAAAGGAAGTGATTTCTTGAGATGGAATCTACTCCTGGCAAAGATGCTGTAAAGATTAGAAATGACAACAAAGGATTTAGATTACTACATAAACTTAGTTGATAAAGCAGCAGCAGGGTTTGAGAGGCTTGGCTCTAATTTTGAAATAATTTCTACTGTGGGTAGAATGCCATCAAACAGCATCACATGCTACAAAGAAATTGTTCATGAAAGGAAGAGTCCACTGCTGTGGTGAATTTCATTGTTGTTTTATTTTAAGAAATCGGCAGAGTCACCTGACCTTCAGCAATCACCACCCTGATCAGTCAGCAGCCATGAACATCCAGGCAGGACCCTCTACCACCAAAAAGATTATGACTTGTTGATAGCTCAGATGATGGTTAGCATTTTTTGGTAATAAACTGTTTTAAATTAAGGTATGTACATTGTTTTTGAGATTCAGTACTACTGTACACTTACTACACTACAATGTAATGTAAACATAACTTTTATATATATACTAGGAAACCAACCAATTCATTTGACTCTTTTTATGTGATATTTAAAGTGATATTCAGGGACGCCTGGGTGGCGCAGTCGGTTAAGCATCCGACTTCAGCCAGGTCACGATCTCGCGGTCCGTGAGTTCGAGCCCCGTGTCAGGCTCTGGGCTGATGGCTCAGAGCCTGGAGCCTGTTTCCAATTCTGTGTCTCCCTCTCTCTCTGCCCCTCCCCCGTTCATGCTGTGTCTCTCTCTGTCCCAAAAATAAATAAAAAATATTGAAAAAAAAATAAAAAAATAAAATAAAATAAAGTGATATTCACTTTATTGTGGTAGAACTAAACCTGAAGTGTCCCCAAGGTATGCTTGTAAATACTGGGCAAGAGAAGAAGAGACAGGAAAGAATGAGACAACTATTCTCTCCAAGTTGAAGTTGATCTAAAACACACTTCTTTTCATTTTTCCTACTAATTCAAGACCTCTTTAAAGTAAATGATGATATGAAAGATAAAATCATAGAAATAGAAAATAGGATCATACTCTAAAATTAAAATAAATTTTAAAAATACAGGCAAAGTTATCTCTAATGGAGTATAAAAGAGGGGTGCATGGATAAAATTGGTTAACCAGTGCAATGACAAACCTGGCATTCTTTGTTGGAAGAACCTGGTATAGGTTCTCTGGTGAAGGCAAGAATAGTGGTTCTCTTTCGCAGGCATCAGAATCACTTGGAGGGCTTGTTAAAACACAGATTACCATCCCCATTTCCATAACTTCAGTTTAGTACCTATACAGCAGAGCCTAAAATTTTGCATTTCTGGGTTCCCAGATGCTGCTGCTGGTGTGAAAACCATATTCAAAACTACTGTGCCAGAATACTGGGATCCCTTTCTTTAGAGCTCCGCCATCAACAACTCATGGGGAGAAGGGAAGATCTCTCACTAGGCCAGTGATATATGGGGTTTATTCTTTATTGTATAGATGAGCATCATATACACTTAGAAAAAGCATGAATAGCTGGCCTCCTTTTTGGACTTTACATTGTGTGTGTGTGCGCGCGCGTGTCCGTCCAGATTACTAAAATATAGATTTGGATATGGACCATCAGATTGACTTTAAAAATGCATTATGGCCTCATATTTTTAACAGACAGGAACATTTAGAGAAAATGAAACGAGAAATGTCGAATAAAAGACTTTAATGTGTCATATATTTTATTAAAGTTGGCTATAGATAATGATAGTTGAAGTTTAAGTCTTAAGAAGACTGTGTTCCTTAAGGGACATTAATGTACATTTTCCTTAATCATCTAAAGTTGTATCCTAAAGACTATGAGCATTGATAGAATCAAAGATCACTGGAGCACTACATTAGGCATATATTAAATCAGAGTTCTGAAGAAAGTGTTCTGATTTCAGATATTATATGGCTTTATAAAACATTGAGTGTAAAGTTCCTACCTACGTTTCTAGAGGTGAGACATCTATTAATCTAGTAGAATAGTAAGATAATACATGACTATAGAAGTCCATTTTTAAATATGCTTTATGTACTAGGGAAACCCCACTGACGTAATGCATTTGTATCACTTTTGTGCTCATAAATTCTCTGGTTTATACCCACTACTATGATCCATGAAACCTGCTTGATATTTGTCTATTCAGACAATATCCCATTGTTAAGTTTTGAGAAAATAGCAGTGTTGTTTCATAAGAAGGAATGATACCTATAGATGTTTCATTAATTATACAGTGCTATAAAATATAAATCAGCCTAGTGGACTGGTTATGTTGATTTTTAGTGGTATTATTGCTTGACTCTCAAGTTATGTGTGCAATTCACTTTTCACAGCCGATGAGCAGGCCTCCTGGGTCATCACATCAGACCCTGTGCCTCTCCCACTTTACATAGTAACAGGGAGGCAGCATGGAAAGTTTCATTGTATATGAAAATGTAGCCATTTGTTAGGCATATGCTCTATTTGTGGTTATTTAATTTCATCCACCATAGTAAAATAATACTTGTATAGCCTAAGTGAGTAGGTAAATGGCTATTCACATACAATTCTTTCAATGTTTCTGCATGTTTGAAACTTTTCACAAAATGTTAGAAGAGGAAACAAAATATCATGCAGTGTCCGGAGCCAAACCACCTAAATTCAGATCCCAGCTCTTGTGGTATGACTTTGGGCAAATCCCTTTATTGCTCTGTGCCTCGGTTTCCCCAATGACTTATTGGGTTGTGATAAATTTAAGTGAGTCAGTATTTCTAAAGTACCTAGAAGAGTAATTGGTACAAGGAAACAAGAATGTGTGTATTAAATTCAAAAAACTTGAGAATAATTTAATTCAACCTTCTTAATTCCAAAAGGTAATACAAATAAGTGTGTGAGCAGAGCATTCTTGGCCAGTTGATAGCACAGTCAGGTCTATAAATCAGGTTTCCCAATAGCAAGACCCGTATTATTGCTAACACACCAGAATTTCTCCTTTGGCAGTGGCATAGAAAAAAAATGAACAGTTTTTGTTACTACATGCTTTTTCATTTAATTTAATATTGTTTGATGCTTTTAAGTAAATTAAAATGTTTGATTTTCACAAATCTAACTGGATTTCATGTGCTCAAATATTTGTACCTTAGATGTAATTTAAGCTATCAAGTATGGGACTAATTCAACAAATTAGAATATTTTTCTGTTATTTACTACATTGTAATATTGAGATGTAGTAGAATAAAAAAAAAGATTGCTTGTTTTATGTAATTCTAGTCCATTTTTCTCTTGATTCTTTTGGGTGCTTAGAAAAGAAAATGAAAATTTAACAAATTGGCTTCAGGCTAGGAAGCTATTTAAATATATTATCCTTAAGACCGATCCATATTATTTTATATTTCACAGTTGCAGTGGGTTAATCTCACAGTTACCATTCACTTAAAAATGAAAGTAGTAACAAGAAGTCAAAATATATATAGTAACTCTGGTCTTCCTTATCTTTTTTTTTTTTTTTAATTTTTTTTTTCAACGTTTATTTGTTTTTGGGACAGAGAGAGACAGAGCATGAACGGGGGAGGGGCAGAGAGAGAGGGAGACACAGAATCGGAAACAGGCTCCAGGCTCCAAGCCACCAGCCCAGAGCCCGACGCAGGGCTCGAACTCACGGACCGTGAGATCTTGACCTGGCTGAAGTCAGACGCTTAACCGACTGCGCCACCCAGGTGCCCCTGGTCTTCCTTATCTTAAAACCTTAATAATTACCTTCATTACCTAAGACCAACAATAATGACAAGATGTCTTCATTTGTTAATAATACAGTGGCATTTTTAAGAAGGAAAAGGAGCATTTAACAGGAAATAATCATTTGTCTCCAAATACTACATAAAAAATAACCCATATTATTTATAAGAAATAGTTAATAATTATTGAGAGGGGTGACACTAAGGGACTTCTTAGGAGATTCTGTCCATTGTTGGAGGAGATACACTCTCCAGATTTCTGAGAATTAGGTTATCTACGGCTGGTGTGCTGGAGCTCTGGGAGATGAGCCATCACCTTCAGTGACAAAACTGTGAAGTTTTAATAAAGGAGCCTACCGGTTTGGGCCTGAGGCTCTAGCACTGTGGCTTGTTGTCCCACTCCATGAATATTCAAAGCCTGGAATCTGGAGACCTTCATGTATCTCCTGGAAAGGCAGTCCGTTTCCTCATTCCCAGGCAGTGCACGCATGCACATATACACACACACACTGCAGAAGAAAATGATAGACCTTTTTCTTAGTACAAAAACATTAGTATTTTATACTGAGTAAACAAAGTCCTTTTGTTGGAAATGTATATATAAAGAACCTCTCCATTCCTCATGTAAAATGTGCTAATAGCAGAACTTAAAGAATAAACCCTCTTGTTTGATATTGAGGGAAAGTATGTATGCATTTTAATGGCTATTACTAGTCACGCCTTCAGAATAAAAGGTGGCATATCTGTTTTAGATATCCCACATAATCCGTTCTTCCACCAAGTGAATTTTGCTTTGCTTATACCTCAGAGGCTGTGTTTTATACCATAGGATCACAAATACAGACTTCATATTTGAGGACAACCCAGCAAAAATGCGTATTGCATTTACAACAGACAAACCTAATTTTATGGGTAGAGACAACCATTCCTTTTGGAATATGGAACATGTTCATAGTTTTTCGTTCTTTCCTTTGAATCTGCAAAGGTATTTACAATCAGTGTGGTGTGTTTCTCAACCTTGGCTGTATACTAGAATCATCTGTGGAACTTTAAAAAAAACAGTGATGCTTGTGTCCCACTCCCAGATGAGGATTTGCTTGGTTAAGTGCAACCTGTGCACCAGGGATTTTTTAAAGCTCTCTTCTGTTACTGCACTGTGCTCTGGAGGATGGGACCAGCTGGGGCCCAGTCTCCAGAATTATAGTAAGTGTACCTAGTTAGCCTAAGCCCAAAGAAAGACTTAGACTGGATCTCCAGACCAGCCCCCTTCCCAGTTCTATAAAATGAACCATTTCACATATTTTAAAAATGTTTTAATAATTACATAATTATTGAAATTCGAAAAATGCATGTTTCCCCAATTGTTACTTATTGCTAGCCACCCCTTTTGTTCATACATTTAATCATCGCTCTATAAAAATTCTTACCATTCTTCTGGAAAGTCATTGATAAAAATGCAATTATTAGCACTAGCTATAATATTTGGCCCTTGTTATAATTAGAACCACAATTAGTATTCACTAATATACTATCTAATAAAAGTGTCTGTGTTGTAATGCATCACAATCACATACTTTTTCATATGAGGGGTTTGGATTCTTAGTTATGCACCATGTAAGAGTGACTTTTGTTTGGGGACTTTCATTACTTGTACAGACCTCAGAAAACTCTAAATAATACATTATTTAATGACATCCATCTTGTATGGGGTATGTGTAAAACCATTTACAGATTGCTTCTCTTGGCTAGACACAAATAGTGATTCGAGAGGGAAAAGAAAAACCAGTGAGGAATAATTTTAATTGTGCATTGTCGTGGCAATTTTATTCTGGCTTTTGTTGTATTTTAATAGTGACAGCTGCACCCAGAATTTCTTGTTTTCATAACTAGTCCAATTTCCTTTTCCTGAAAGCTCTGTGTAGTTGTAACCTGGTCTTTTGTTTTCCTGCTTTGACTAAGGAAATTAATTTTTTTTGTTACTAGATGGATAAAAGAAAAATGTTAAAAGGTGTCAATTGCATTCATTTTTTTAAATATGGAGAAAATGCCCAATCTTATGGTCTGTCTTCAACTCATTTTAGATAGAATTTTATTTTTCTGGCCACCCGTGGGTTTGTCACAAATTAATTAAATGCTCCATTTCTTTTATCTAATTGAAGCCATTTCTACCTCTGATGAATAATTTCATAAAGTTTGTTACAAAGGAAATGTGAGTGACTGTTTATGCAGAATAAACACACAGAACAGCTCTATTTCACCCTTTGCTTATGGCAGAGACTTTCCAGACACTCCCCTGGGGGACATTCCCTCTTCAAGGTCAATCTCTTCCTTTTTTTTTTTTTTTACTTACATTATGAAAATGTGCTTGACCCCAAGCTTCAAAGCAGAGGGGTCAGCTTTACCTAGCATGTACACTGTGTATTAAATCAATAAAATGGCAGAGTATGAAACCAGTGAAATTTGGAATTGGATTCTATTAAGAGTCAGTCAGCCCAAAGAGATCTGATATTTTCTGAATGAACTGTTTGAAGCACCAGCCTTCAAAGTCATCCTTGGTTTTTGATGGTTCCCTCAGCCAAAGAAGTATCACATATAACATGGGGTCACAATTCCAGATGCCTACAGAGGGCAGGTAAGGACAGACGTAAGTGATGCTCATCAGGTAGATGATAATAGGTGGTGGTAGAGGCTGTGGCCTGGACTTTGTAGAATGTGTGGCTCATGTAAGACAGTTGGCATTTACTGAGTGCTTTCTACTTTCTGCCTCATAGGAATGCTGGAATAGTGTTACAAGAGCTTTCAGTGTTTTCAGAGGAGTTATAAGTCTGGATTTTTTATTTTAAACGTTCAAAACTAATTTAAAAGAGATTTTTAAATCTCCATGCCAGTAACATAACAAATATGTTTGGCTCAGGTTTAGCAAGGAACTTTACACTTGATATATTCAAGATCTCCTAACTTTTCTGTAAAAAGGAGGAAGGAGAAAGAACATGTAGAATGAGAGGAAGTTTAGGATGAGGCCCTAGTCCCTGAAGATGCCCGAAGGGAGATCCCATCAACATTACCCTCCAGACTGGAAAAGCTAACCACAGAGAGCATTAGCATGACAGAAAGAAAGCTACTCATTTGGGACCGCCTCTTCATATACAAAGTCCAGTCACCCAACTTCTGAGTGTCAGAATTAGAACCAGACAGTGATCATAAGAAAACCATAAAACTGCTAGGAATCTTTGAGAGGATATGAATTCCAGCTCATTCTCTTGTAGAGATCCAAAGACCACCAAGGATAGCTAAGAACTTGCCCAAATCCTATCACTAGTTAGTGACAGAGCCTATCTCCCAGTTGCATTTGGTACAAATATTTTCAAGCGTATGAGTGCTCGTTGTTTTTTTTTTTTTTCAACTCTCCCTACGATGTATTACAACTTTCAAAAGTGTTATTCATGGTATATTTCATCAGAAAGCTTCGTGGTTGATCTGCTTCTGGCTGTTAATGACAGATGAATCATCATGCTGCATTTACTGAATTATATAACCATTAAAAATACAGTTTGTGGAGGCTCTGTGGAAGTGTTGAAAGTGCTTATCATTAGTGCAAAAGCCTGATATGAAATAATACATACATTTTGATTACTACTGCTATTATAGTTGAATTACAAAAAAATTGGAAGGAAATATACCAAAAGTAGCTGTTAAGGAAATGGAATTACATGTCATTTAAAAAAGTTTTTTTCTGAATTGTTATATCTCTCGTATTATACTTTGAATAAAAAATAAATCTACAGCTACCAGAATCAATTATTATTTGAACATCTACTGAAAAGTCCAGGAATGTGCTAGTTTGTCATAGGGAGATAAAATTTCATTAGTTAGCCTCATCTATAAACTAGGTAATGAAATAAATATTGAAAGAAAGAAAGAAAGAAAGAAAGAAAGAAAGAAAGAAAGAAAGAA
>NW_024412414.1:11553006-11633461 GCF_014898765.1 Herpailurus yagouaroundi | reverse complement strand
GAAAGAAAGAAAGAAAGAAAGAAAGAAAGAAAGAAAGAAAGAAAGAAAGATGAATAAATCTACAAAGAGTATATGTTGGATTTCACCAGACATGAATTTTACTCTCAGCTCTGCCATTTAGTCATGTTGCCTTGGGAAAGGAACTTAACCTTTCTCAAAATCTCGGGTTTATCATTTGTAAAATCTGAAGGATAATAATGCCTTTCTCATGGTTGAAATGAGATAGTGCATGTAAAGCACTTAGTAAGGAGCCTGTCAGGGAGACATGTTCTATAAATGTCACCTATTATCACTACTATTATGGAACTTATCCTCCTTATAGAATGAATAATAATAGTAGCACTAGGAACCTAGTAATTATAGTAGTGATCACTCATTGTTGAAATGAGTGCCCACTAAATACCAGGTAGAGTGGTAGGACTACTACTTGATGGTTTCCTAAATTTTACACAATTCTTTAAAAAAAGTACTGTTGCTAATGCTGTTATAAAGTAATATAATTATTAAAATAATGTGTCATAATGTTATATTTTATTATATAATACAGTGCTATAATAATACTATTATAGGGGCACCTGGGTGGCTCAGTCAGTTAAGCGTCCGACTTCGGCTCAAGTCATGATCTCATGGTTTGTGAGTTCAAGCCCCACATCAGGCTCTGTGCTAATGGCTCAGAGCCTGGAGCCTGTTTCAGATTCTGTGTCTCCCTCTCTCTCTGCCCCTCTCCTGCTCCTGCTCTGTCTCTCTCTGTCTCTCAAAAATAAATAAATGTTAAAAAAATTTAAAAAAATAATAATACTATTATAAAGAAAGTAAGGCTTATAGAGTTTAAGTGACTGTTCTAATAACTTATAGCTAAAAATTGAGGAGCTAGGATTTAAAACCAGACTTTTATGATTCCAAAACTGAGTTATCCCCTCTGTTCTGCAGACAAATCTATGTGTAGTCTTAGAAAATGGCATGGCTCTACACAGTGAATGGCCAACTGGGGAAATATTGAGACTAGAGACATTCTTCACTAGTTGGACTGCCAGGGAGTTAGATGCTATGCCAAAAAGGAACGTGAGAGTTGATGAGAAAGATAACATCTTTTAAGCTGCAGCTCTAGAGTAATGCCAGGTTGCCAAAGTCCAAAGGGAAAGTTAAGTTGAACAAGTATTTGCTCCCAAAGACAGAGGTATTATAGGAATCAATATGCAGTGAGAGAGCAGGCCAGGCTAATTACAGAGAGGACAGTGAAAATGTACTTGGCCTTGTGCTCATTCTCAATGTTAAGGTTGAGGGTTGTGTAGAGAAGTTAAATAATTTAAAGGCATGGGAAGAAAATGGACAATAATTGGGTTATTGAGGAAAACTATGACCTTTTAAAAATGCACTCCTTCAATTAAAATATTAGAATATATTATAAAGTTTTAGGAGATTTTAACATGGAAATATCTCAATTCACAAATACCGTGTAGCATGACTTTATTCAGCATTTTTTCCACAGAGAGATAAAGTGTAGTCTGACACCACACACAAGATGAAGAATAGATACTAGTAAAGCTACATGGCTGTGCTGAGGTGATGTTGGTACTACTCATTGGCGTCTTCACCCCACCCTCTCAGGGGTGGCAGTTTTGCCTCAGCAAAATCACAAGATGTCAAGCACAACTTTGGGATCATTTACAAAAATCAACATCTCTAACATTCATCCTTCAACACAAAGATTCTGTTGTAATTAAAAGTCCTCCTAAAGTCTACTTAGGAATCTTCACAGATCTTCATAAAGGTTTCTGGTACATATAGACAAACATATTGTATTCAAATCAACAGTTATCATAGGATATGACCCCAGATCGAAGTATTCATCTGGACTTGCATCACACTATACCTACTTGTGATTTCCTCCATTCCTCACTGGTGCTGTAACCACTTCCTCGTATCTACATCCCAGTGACAGATCAGCTCTTTGTTTCTATGTTGAAGAAAGCAGAGATGTCATTGCAGAAATAACATGGTGAGTTTACCTGTCAATTTTCTTTTCTTTGTCAATGGTAAATTGCTTACTCATGAAGAAAACTGTTAGCTATAGTTCTGAGCAATTTTAATCTGTTCAATTTGTGACTGGTTAGTTAGACAAAATTAGTATCACACAATAAGACAACATAAACAAAATAATCATGAGACCACTTACAGAGGAGATGTGGCTCTTAAATTACACAGTTGTGACTTTAAAATAAAAGGAATCATTACATTAAGAATCAAATCCAAGTAAACATTTCTTAGGCCTCTTCCATGTATCAGGTTTCATGGAGGTTTGGCTTGGAGACCCAATGATTTTGCTTATGCACAATTCAGCTTGAGATAGTGTTTTAGACCCCTGTCTGTTGCTAAATGTTGACATTAGTCTACTCTGTATTCTGGGTTTTATGGAGTACTTTGTACATGTCATATTTCAAACATAAGCCTTCCAAATACAATTTCAAATTAATTTATTTTAAAACTAGGTCAAAAGTAAACTGGAAATTAAGGAAACTGGACTACATATTTTTCTTATCTACAAATATATTTTATTTACATGGACTTTGGAGATTATCAGAAAGATACTGGTGTGGGGAGAGAAAGAACAGGAAACAGAGAGGGAGACAAGATGAGACACAAAGTTGTTTTTGTCGGATTATGGTACATATGTTTCTTAGCATTTAGAGGAATAATTTGGAGGCTTTTTTTTTTTCATTTTCTTAGCTTGAGAACTGTCAAACTAAATTGAATTCCTTAAAGATTTGTAGAATTTGTAGATCCATCTGTGTCTGATTCTTTGGTAGCTCTTGGACAACTTTCTCTCTACTCTGACCTAATTAGGTTTTACTAGTGTTAGTTTGGGACATTAATATTTTACTACTGATCATCCATTTGCATAGAATTGAAGCAAATAATCTCTTTGGATTTTTTTAATTTCTCAGAGTTTGTAGCTATTCATTTTCTATTTTGTGTATGGGGGCTTTTACTATTTTTTTATGTAAGACTGTTACACCATTTAACTCTTTGTTTCTTTAAATTAGGTGTTTAAAATCATTAGTCTGTTTACTAATTTATTTGTTTTGTGTGTATGTTTATTTCCTTCCCTTCATATTTGGTTGTTGTGCTTTTCCTTTGTCCTTTACTTACATACTTAATATACTTCATTAAATTAACGAACACGGATTTTCTTTGAAGCATTGCTTTTTTTTGGCTATATAGGTTTTATATGATATTTTTACTATGTCATTCTGAATTTAGCTTTCATTTTCATTTTCTACTTGATCTCTGACTGCTTTTAATTGCCCAGTGTTTTTTTCCTAGTTTGTAATTAGTGTATTCTTTTATTTGAAAATTTGTTGTATCTAACTAATACAGTCAATTGTGACTGTTACACAGGTATGTAAAAACATGTTCATTTTTCTGTTGAGCATAGTGTTATAGTGGTAGATATAGGTATAAATCTATATTTGTAGATATCATCTATTTATATCTATCAAGTAGGTATTGCTTAGAATTATGTTGGTTAGAATCCTGTGCAGTCTTTTTTTCTCCATTTGAACTGTCATACCGTGAAAGAGACAAATCATTGTTTCCTAATATTTTCAGTATATTTCTTCCCACATCTCCTTTAGTACTTGCTTTGTAAACGTTGCTGCTATGTTATTTTTATACATATTAATAACATACCTTCTTTGTGGATTGAACCCCTTATCATTATAAAGATTTCTCCTTTCTTTGATTTTGCTTTGCCTAATACTAATATAGTGACAACTGATTTCTTTATATTTGCTTTTGTTGTGTGTATACTTATCCATTCCTTTATTTTTGACAAGCTTTGACTCTTACTTAGGAAGTAATTAGGTTTTGCATTGTGACTAAAATTGGGAATATATTTCTTTTAATAGTCCTTCCATATTTCATTAATATGAAGTCATAGTTTATTTTGATATGGTATCCATTTTTATTGTTTTTAAAAATATTCCCACATGTATATATTGGGGTTATTTTGTTGGTAGGTGTATTTTTTTAATAATTTAGAAGCTTTTACTTTTGATTCTAGTAATTATGTTGTTATATAATGTTGTTAATCATTCATTTCTTAAGGTGGTGTTTTTGACTCCCTGCTGTGAACAATAGTGGAATTAATATATTTCTAGTTCTTGATTCCTTCTCATATGTATATATTTAAATTTTTTAATGTTTATTTATTTTTGAGAGAGAAAGAGAGAGACACAGTGCGAGCGTGGAAGGGACAGAGAAAGAGGGAGGCACAGAATCTGAGGCAGGTTCCAGGCTCTGTGCTGACAGAGGGGCTCGACGTGGGGCTCGAACTCTGGAACCTGGAGATCATGACCTGAGCCAAAGTCAGACAGTTAACTGACTGAGCCACCCAGGTGCTCTGTTATATATTTTATATAGTGTTTTTCTTTATATACTTTAATGTTAACATCGTATTAGCTTTAAATAATACCTTTTGAACATAAAAGATGAAGAAACCTGTGCACATATATTACCTCCTTTTTTTTCCTTTCTCTTGCCCGACTTGGTAGTCATTGATTTGCATGGTCAGGTTTGTAAAATTTCATTCTGTTGTATATAATTTCTCATTTGTTTTAGTATCACGTCCACAATTGTAAGGATTCCTTATAATCTCTAACCCTTCTGTGATATTTTCTCAGTTTATCTGTTGTTTGGCTGCTTTTATGATATTTCAGGAAAGGATTTTGAGAAATAGATTCCCTTCTACCATGTCTCTGTGTTGTCTTGTTATTCAGATGATAGTTTGAGTATAAAATTCTGGATTCACATTTTTTTCTTTGAAGTGTTTATAAATTGCTCTAGTGTCTAGCATTACATTTTGATTTACAGAAGTCTGAGGTGAATCTGTATTTTTATTCTTTTTAAATGATTTGATTGGATGCTTAAAGGATTTTTTTAATGTAATCTAGTGACTAAGTTATATCCCTATGGTCACTGTTCTGGGATTTTTGTTTCTGAGGCATGAGTGCTTTTTAAATTCTATCCTAAATTACAAATATAGATGATAAATATAAATAGATGTTAAATGATGTCTTTGAATCGTTTGGTTTGTTTCATTGGTATAATTGTCTTCACTAAGGATATCCACTGAGCAATATGTTGAAACTGCTGTACTATAAGAGACTCTTAAAAACTGAGAACAAACTGAGGGTTGATGGGGGTGGGAGGGAGTGGAGGGTGGGTGATGGGTATTGAGGAGGGCACCTTTTGGGATGAGCACTGGGTGTTGTGTGGAAACCAATTTGACAATAAATTTCATATATTGAAAAAATTTAAAAAAGAATGAAAAAAAGAAACTGCTATACTTTAATAACTATAAAGTGTACCATTTCCTTACTCGTCCTTTTCTTTATTTATAAGTTTATTTCTTTATTTTGAGAGAGAGAGAGAGAGAGAGAGAGAGAGCAAGAAGGTGTGCACACAAGGAAGGGAAGAAGATAGAGAGAGACAGAGACAGAGGGAGAGAGAATATTCCACGCATTCTCTGTGCTGTCAGTGTGAAGCCAGCTCTACAACTGATCTCACAAATTGTGAGATCATGACCTGAGCTGAAATTAAGAATTAGATGTTTAACCTACTAAGCCACCCAGGTGCCCCCTTACTAGTCCTTTTCAGTTCTTTTGTGTGCGTGTGTGTGATAAATGATTCTTTGTTTATTTTGTTTTTGTTTCGAGTTTTTATTTAAATTCTAATTAGTTAACATATATTTTAATTTTAGTTTCAGCAGTAAAATTTAATGATTCATCACTTACATATAACACGCGATACTCATCACCACTGCCCTCCTTAATGCCCATGATCCATTTACCCCATCCCCTACCCACCTCTCTCCTTCAGCCCCAAGTTTGTTCTCTATCAGTAAGAGTCTCTTATGGTTCACTTCCCTCTCTTACTCTCTTTTCTTTCTTTTCCTCCCCATATGTTCATCTGGTTTGTTTCTTAAATTCCACATATGAATGAAATCATATGGTATTTGTCTTTCTCTGATTGACATATTTCACTTGCATAATACACTCTAGTTCCCTCTCTGTCATTGCAAGTGGCAGGATTGCATTCTTTTTTATGGCTAAGTAATATTGCATTGTGTATATATACTACATCATTTTTATCCATTCATTGGTCAGTGGACATTTTTAGTCCTTTTCAATTCTTTTTTTTTTTTTCAAAAAAAAATTTTTAACTTTATTTATTTATTTTCAAAGAGACAGAGACAGCGTGAGCAGGGGAAGGGCAGAGAGAGAGAGAATCCCAAGCAGGCTCTGCACTGTCAATGGAGACTCTGACGTGGGGCTTGAACTCACAAAATGATGACATTATGACCTGAGCCAAAACCAAGACTCCGATGCATCACTGACTGAGCCACCCAGGCACCCCGTCCTTTTCAATTTTTAATCATTTTTTTTCCATTTTCTCATTTTTTCAAGTCTATCTTTGTCTTTTACTATATTCTTTCCAATATTTTCTGTTTTGTAGAGTTTCTAATTTGCACATATCTCCAAGATCATTTTAACTTATTTTACTACTTTATACTTTCCCAGCTTATATTCTTTTGATATTACAACATATTTTCCTGAGCTGTTGTATCTCTACATTCAGTTTATATTTTATAAGTTTGTTTCTTTATAAATATATTTACTACATGATAATATATTTGGTCACATTTTACCTGTTCTATGGCAGCATATTTTTGGTGCATACTCTTTTTTCAGTCATTCACTTTTGCTCTTCCATTCATCATTTTTTGTATTTATTTATTCAAAATATTCTTTACTTTTTTTTTTTTTTTACTGTTAGTATTACACATCTCTGAATAGGGTGAGTTCTTTCTGGACCACTCAGTACTATAAAAAGTCAATTTTATATTCCAAACTACCAAGTGTTCTCCTTTTGACTCAAGATTTTATAAGTAATGTTTTCTAGGTTATAATTCTTTCCAGCCAACAGAGATCAATAGTTATAGTGATGCTCAGAATATGACAGCATTCTTGCTGCTAAAACATAATTATGCCATATATTCATCTTCCATGTGATTCCATGTTTATTCTTACATTTCCTGTTTCTTGAGATTTTCGAAACAACCAATTTTATAGTGTCCTTAGTTTTATTTCATAAACCATCCTTTTTATTTCAAAAAAGACATTATTTGTTGGACACCTTGCTTTGGAGAGCTGTCATCTCTTGCTTTGTCTGAAATCATCCCATTTTTTTTCTCGATCTTTATGAACTCCTATTTGACTTAAATAGCATTTGGCAGCTTTCTGCATAATTGTGTTTCATAGATTTCCATAATTATCCCCTGTTCTTGTCTTTGATAGAGCTTGCACTTCCTTCTTACATTCTTGTTGCTTTGGAGTGATTTCCAACAAGAAAAGAGTGAAGCACTGGCTTTATGTACCCACTTAAAACTGCATGTTTCTGAAGACCTTCTAAAGGAAGCATTTATTGAAAAGCAACATAATGAAGGACAAGGACTTGTGGAAATAAATGCATAAAGCCTTGATATATGTATACGAAAGAAAATTTTAGAACAAACAAATTTTATATTATATAGTCTTATAATTTGGAAATTTCTTCACAGTATCCTTATTTGAGGCAATTAGAGTATGGTTGAACTTGAATTTTTAACGTCAGACAACTTTAATTTAAATCCTATTTTGCTACCTTAGTAATTAATTTTCTTCAGCCTTTATGTAAAAAGAAAATATCAATAGAATATATCTCACTAGATTGTTTTAAGGATTAAATGAGATACTTTATGTAAGGCACATTGCACAGTTTCTGTCTTAGCTAGGACTGCTATAACAAAATGCCATAAAGTGAGTGGTTTAAACAATACACATTTATTTTCTCACAATTCTGGGTGCTCAGAATTCCAGGATCAAGGTGCTGGCTGATCGATTTTCTGATGAGGACTTTCTTCCTAGCTTTCAGTCGGCTTGCTATGTCCTCACATGGCAGAGAGAGAGAGCATGAGCTCTCTAGTGTCTCCTCTTATAAGGGCATTGATACCCATCAGATCAGGACTCTACACTTTTGACCTCGTCTAATCTTAATTTACTTCTTTACTCCAAATACATTTGGAGTTAGAGCCATAATGTAGGAGTTGGGGGCGGGGGGTATGCAATTAATTCCCCATTACATTTTTAAATACACCATTAAATTTAATACACCAAATATATACTTGTTTAAATTTAACACAAAGGCATATCTTCTTTAAACATCACTAAGTGTTTTTGTTTTTTTTTAATTGAGATCAAACTCACCATTTTAATGACTTTGAAGTATGCATTTCACTGGTTTTTAGTATATTTACAAAGTTGTGCATCCATCACCACCGTTCTCTGGATATTGTTCAGAAGAGGCAACTTATCAGGCTTGGCTGCTGCATTTGAAAGAATTACTTGAAAGGCTAGCCCTTGTCTAGCATCTGGAAACTTCTATTCCTGTATGTTTCCTATTACCCTGAGAAGAATAGCTCACTGATCCTAAACTGTTTATGCACACAATATTCTTTATAATGAATACCTGCTTTCCTTCTGTGAATCTATAAATTTGATATGTGCCACGAAGAGTCTGCTTGAATGACCAATGCCCACCAGAAATCCTGGGTGCTGAATCTTTCATGAATTTTCCTGGTAGATAGCATTTCAAAACATCTTGCTTTTGGATGAGTCTCCTGGGAAAGAGTTGGGAAACTTGTCCCTGGCTTCCTCAGGTCTTCACTCTGTGTGCCTTTATTTTCTATTTGCTGATTTTGCTTTGTATCCCTTCACATTGTGATGCACTGAATCATACCTGTGAGTACTCCTGTGTGCTGAACCCTGTGAGTCCTCCTAGCAAATTATCAAACTTGGCGTGGCTTTGGGGACTCCTGAAATATGTATACACCTAGGAGTGGAACTTGTGGATCACTTAACTTTTGGTGCACCTCCAAACTGTTTTCTACAGTAGCTATGCCATTTTACATACCCACCGACAATACTGGAGGGTTCCAGTTTCTCCACATTCTTGTCAATACTGGCTATGTTCTGCTTTTGTTTGTTTGTATGTAGTCTATTTGCTGGCTGTGAAGTGGTGTCTTATTTGATTTGTATTTCCCTAGTGTCTAATGATGGGAACATCCAATGTGCTTTTATCTGCCTTTATAAATTTATTTTTTGAGACATACCTATTCAAATCCTTTGCCATTTTTTAAAAATTGTGTTCTCTCATCATTGTTGAGTTACAAGAATTCTTTACAAATTCTGGACACCAGACCTTTACTAGATAGATGATTTGCCAATAGTTTCTCCCATTCTATGGCCCATGATATTTTAAGTCCTTTGTAGAGATTGCCTATAATTTTTATATTTGAATCATCATATTTTCAAATCACCCACTAGCCTTTCTTCAGCTGACAAAAATGACTTCATTTATATTATTTCCATATGCATATATTTTCACGGTTATTTTCTAACTGTAACTTTTGCTATGTTGATAGCATACTAAGTTACCTATGTATGTTCACCAAATATTTTACGTATCTCATTAGTTATCTGTGAAAAGGTTGTAAATACCTTAGTTACATGCTGAAAATTTTGCCTAGGGTAGAAGCATATCAGCTGTCAATGTCAGCTCCTGAATTCCCTTTGAGGAAATGTTACCAACTGCTCAATTCCTACTTCAAAATGCCTTTTGGGTAAGATTCCAAAAGCTTGGTAACAAATAGTTCCTTCTCATTTGAGGGTAGTCATTGCCCAAGAAAAATAGTTTTATTTCACCTAATCTTATTATAGATACTGGCTTCTAACATTATAACCAATAGTCTTCTCTTGATTTTATGAGGATACATAAGAGTTAAGAATAGTTTTGGTGTTCAAAGTATATTTTCTTATAACTTTACTGCTAAGAAAGGACAAATTCTTCCTAATTATCACCTTCTTCCATAGTCACTTAAAAATTTTTAATTTCCCTTCTGCAACTTCTCCAGCTCCCGAAATACCCCCAAACAACTATAGTTAACTTTTTACTTCTGAAGTTAATCTTTTGAAGTTTTCAAGTATAAGTCAAACATTACTTTGTGTGTGTGTGTGTGTGTGTGTGTGTGTGTGTGTGTTGTTTTTGTTTTTACTGAAGTATAATTTACATACAATATCCTGTTAGGTTCAGGTATACATCATAGTGACCCAGTATTTTTATACATTATGAAATGATCCACATGGTAAGTCTAGTTACCATATGTCACCATACAAAGTTATTACAATATAATTGTCTCTATTCCCTATGCTATATAATATATCCTCATGACATACTTATTTTATAGCTGGTAGTGTGCATGTCTTAATCCCCTTCACCTCTTTTGCTGCCCCACCTCCCTGGTAACCACAAGTTTGTTTCTTATATCTGTGAGTCTGTTTCTGTGTTTTTTTTTTCCATTTATCTTAGTTTTTAGATTCCACATGTAAATGAAATCATATGGTATTTTCTTTCTCTGATATATTGCACTTAGCTTAATATCCTCTAGGTCCACCCATGTTGTCCCAAATGGCAAGATTTTATTCTTTTTTTATGGCAGAGTAATATTCATCTGTGTGTGTATTTATGGTTATAAATTAAATAGATATATAAGTAAATAGGTAAGTACATAAATATCACATTTATCTATTAATGTATTGATGGACACTTAGGTTACTTCCATATCTTGACTATTGTAAATAATGCTACAGTGAGCATAGGGGTGCAGATATCTTTCTGAATTAGTGTTTTGTTTTCTTTGGGTAAATACCCAGAAGTGAAATTGCTGCATTGTATGGTACTTCTGTTTTTAATTTTTTGAGAAAACCAAATACTGTTTTCCACAGTAGATGTACCAATTTTTGCTCCAACCAACCGTGTACAAGAGTTCCATTTTCTCCACATCCTTTCCGACACTTTTAGTTTTTTATCTTTTTGATGATAGCCAATGTGACATGTTCAAGTTGCTATCTCATTGTAGTTTTGATTTGTATCTCCCTGATGATTAGGGATGTTGACCCTTCTGTGTGCTTGTTGACCATCTGTGTGTCTTCTTTGTAAAAATGTCTACTCAGGTCTCTGTCCATTTTTAATGAGGTTACTTACTTTTTAAATATTAACTTTTATATGTTCTTTATATATTTTGGATATTAACTGCTTACTGGATACATGATTGGCAAGTATCTTCTCTTATTCAGTAGGTTGCCTTTTTATTTTGTGGATACTTTCCTTCACTATGAAAAAGCTTTTGAGTTTGATGTAATCTCATTTGTTTATTTTAGCTTTTGTTGCCCTTGCCTGAGTAGACTAGCCCAAAAAAATATTGCTAAGACTGATATAAAAGAGCTTACCTATGTTTTCTTCCATTATTTCTATGGTTTCATTTCTTACATCAAGTCTTAAACCCATTTAGAATTTATTTTTGTAAATAGTATAAAATAGTGATCTAGTTTCATTATTTAGCTGTCCAGTTTTCCTATATCATTTATTGAAGAAGCTGTCTTTTCCTGATTTTATACTCTTGCCTCCTTTGTCATCATTTAATTGACTATATATGTGTAGTTTATTTCTGGGCTTTCTATTCTGTTCCATTGATACATGTATCTGTTTTCTTGTCAGTACCATGTGTTTTGATTACTATAACTTTGTAGTACAATTTGAAATCACGGAACATGATATCACTAGCTGTGTTCTTTCTGAAGATTGCTTTTGGCTATTTGTGGTCTTTTGTGGTTTCATACAAATTTTGCATTTCTTTGTTCTACTTCTGTGAAAGATGACATTGGAATTTTGATAGGGATTACATTGTATCTGTAGATGCTTTGGTAGTATGGATGTTTTAAAAATACTAATTTTTCCAGCCTATGAACACAGAAATATATTTCCATTTATTTGTGTCAAATTTAGTTTCTTTCATCAGTGTTTTATAATTGTCAGAAAATATCTTCAACCTCCTTGTTTAAATTTATTACTAGACATTTTATTCATTCTGATGAAATTATAAATGGGATTATTTTCTTCATTTTTTGTTGTTATTTGTTATTAGTGTGTAGAAAGTCAACCAATTTCTGAATGTTAGTGTCCTGTGACTACATAATTCATTTATTGATTTTAATAGTGCTTTAGTGGAATCTTCAGGTTTTTCCAGACACAATATAATGTCATCTGCAAATTAATGGACACTTCTACTTCTTCCTTTCCAATTAGGTTGCCTTTTATTTATTTTTCTTTTCTAATTGCTGTGGCCAGACTTCTAATACTTGAAAATAAAGTCAATGAATGTTGAATAAAAGTGATGAGAGTTGGCATCCTTGACCTGTTTTTGATCTTAGAGGAAAAGCTTTCAACTTATCACCTTTGAGTATGATCTTAACTGAGTTTGTTATAGGTGGTCTTTATTATGTCAAGGTATGTTCCTTCTATAACTACTTTGTTGAGAGTATTTATCATAAGTGGTTATTGAATTTGATCCAATATTTTTTCTACATCTATTGCCATGATCATATGATTTGTATCCTTTGTTTTGTGTATCACAGAGATTGATTGTGGATATTGAACCATCCTTGCATCCCTGGAATAAATTACACTTCATTGTGGTGTATGATCCTTTTAACGTATTGTTGGATTGGGTTTGCCATTATTTTTTTAAGGATTTTTGCATCTATGATCCTCAGCGATATTGCCCTGCAGCTTGCTTTTTTTTTTTTTTTTTTTTTTTTTTGTGTCATCTGTGTCTGGTTTTGGTATTAGGGTAATGCTAGCCTCATAAAATAAGTTTGACAGCATTGCTTCTTTAAATTTTTGGAATTATTTAAAAAGGATAGACACTAACTTCTATAATGTTAGGTAGAATTCCTGTGGGAAGCTGTCTGGATGGACTCTTGTTTTGGGAGAGTTTTAAAATTATTGATTTAGTTTTATTTTAATTGGTCTCTTCATGTTTTCTATTTCTTCATGATTCAGCCCTGGAAGGTTGTGTGTTTCTAGAAGTATTACATTTCCTCTCAGTTTTCTAATTTGTATATCTAAAATTGTAGTAATCTCTTACCATTCTTTGTATTTCTGTGGTGTCAATTTAACTTCTCTTCTTTCATTCCTGATTTTATTTCTTTGAGCCCTCTCCCTTTTTTTCTTCATGATTGTGGCTAGAGATTTTTCAATTTTATTTATCTTTACAAAGAACTATCTTTTAGTTTAACTGATCTTTTCTATTTTTTTAGACTCTTTTTTTTTTTTTTTTCAAATCTGATCTTTATTATTTCCTTCTACTAACTTTAGGCTTTGTTTATTTTCCTTTTTTAGTTTAGGTATAAAGTAAGATTTATTTGATATTTTTCCAGTTTCTTGAAGTAGGCCTATATGACTATGAACTTTGCCTGTAGAAGTGCTTTTGCTGTATTCCATGAATTTTGGAGCATTGTGTATTCATTTTCATTTGTCTCAGTGTTTTTTTAATTTCCTCTTTGATTTCTTTGTTGACTCATTGGTTATTTAGTAACCATGTGTTTAGGTTCTTGTTGCAGTTTCCTTTTTATAATTGTCTTCTAGTTTCATACCTTTGTGGTCAGAAAACATACTTGATATGGTTTCAGTCTTATTGAATTTATTGAGACTTGTTTTGTGGGTTAACATGATCTATCCTGGAGAATTTTTTATGTGCACTAAGGAGGAATGTGTTTTCTGCTGCTTTGGGATAGAATTTTCTATATATACCCTTTAAGTCCATCTTGTCTAATACGTACTTTAAGGCTAGTGTTTCCTTATTGATTTTCTATTTGCATTATCTATCCAGTGGTGTATAGGGGAATTAAATACCTTCCTGTTATTGCATTAATCTCAATTTCTTCCTTTATGTCTGTTAATATTTGCTCTATATATTTAGGTGCTCTTATGTAAACAGCATAACTGTTTACGAATGTAATACCCTCTGCTTGGATTGACCCCTTTATTATGAGATAATGTTCTTCTTTGTGTCTTGTTTGTCTTTGTCTTAGTCCATTTTTTCTGATAAGAGTATTGATATACCAGCTTCTTTTTTACTTCCATTTACATGGAATATCTTTCTTCATCTCTTTACTTTCTGTCTGTTTAGATCTGAAGTGAGTGTCTTGTAGGTAGCTTATAAGTGGGTCTTGTTTTTTGTTTTTCTTGTTTTTTTCTTATCCATTCAGTCACCATTTGTCTTTCTATTGGACCATTTAGTCCATTTATATTTAAAATAATTGTTATAGTCATGTGTTTATTATCCTTTCATTAAATGGTTTCTGTTTTTTTTTTTCCTGTGTTTTAAAGTAAGTATACACACACACACATGCACAAATGCATACACACACAGAGGCATGCATACATACACACAAAAAATGATACTTCCAGATTGGAACAGGAATTTTTAACCTGAATTCTACAAATCAGCTGTCAGGGAAGTCTGTGAAACTCCTAAAATTTTATGTAAGTTTTGTGTGTATATTAATTCCTCTCCAACTTCCACTTAGTGTGTTCTCTGACAAAAATAAATGATAAAATGATAAAGTAGATAAAATCTAGTCACAAAAGTGAAATGTCTTAAGCCTGTCAAGATCATGGTTTTTTTCTTTGAATTTAGTTACTAAAGCATCAACTTGTCAGTGAATAGGTGCCCAGTGAAGGAAGCATTGCCTGTCTTTGTTCATTATTGTATCTGAGGCATGTGGAACTGAGCAAATGCTCAGAAAACATTTTTTGTATGAATAAATAAATGAATGAAAGAGAAAGAATTATTCTACAGAGTGACCTAACATTAAAAACACACTTCATAAAGGCAAGACTCCATTGTGAAATAGTAAATAGAATGAAATGTTAATTTTCATAAAAAACTCAAAAATTGATTTTCTTGATGGCCTAAACCGCAGCTAGTTCTCTCAAAAGATCTTGCAGAAGCACCAAATTCTCTTACAAATAGTAGTTGACAACCAATTAGGATATTTAATTTTCTGTCTTGTTTTTGCTACATACCAAGTTATACTTGTTGGCAAGTTGTTTCCTTCATTCATTAACGTATTCATTAAGGATAGATCAGACATTGACAGCGTGGCAGAAAGAATGATAAAAATTGAGAAACAAGACAACATTGACTCAGGTTCTTATCTTCAAAGAGCTTACAAGGTATAGACAAGTATATAAAGTATTACCATAGTCTGGGTAAGTAAGTATAGTGTACAAAATGTTTTGGGAACAGAAGGGAAGGCCGTTTCGTTGGAGAGGATGTTTTATTGCCTGCCAAAATAGAGATTTCTCCTGTTTTTGTTCTGATTTCTCACTGCTGTTTTGTTTTTGTTGTTGTTGTTGTTGTTGTTGTTGTTGTTGTTGTTTTTGATGTCAGGGAGATAGAAATGTCCTGACATCAAAAAACAGAAACCAATCAAAGGGATTTCTCTTCCCTTTATTCCGTTTTAAATGCAGACGTTACCTACATTCTTTCCATTCCTGTCTCAAGGTTACTTCTTTCATTTAGACAAGTATTCTGAGCCTGAATCTTGGCCTTACTCATTCAGAGACCTGGAGAAAGATTGATGATAGGCTGTGTGCAATTTAATATTTGTGCCTTATGCACACAACCAGGCTACTAATTATGGAAGATGGGGGTAACGGGAGAATGATACAAAGTCCCCTTGTATTACTTTCCTTGAGGCAAAAATTTTGTGTCTTTGGTGATTTACATTCAGAAAAAATTTATCATACCTGGGCCACCGAAAGACAGCTATGTCTTCCTACCTACTAGAGAAACATTAAAGAGTAACAAGGGATTATTCTCTTCCTTATCCCCCAATACCACCACTCCACAAATCAGAGACTTTAAAGAGGGAATTTATAGATCTTTTGTGATACCAGGCACTGTTCTTGGCAGTTTAAAAATATTAAGATGTGGAGCACCTGGGTGGCTCATTTGGTTACACGTCTGACTCTTGGTTTTGGCTCAGGTCATGATCATATGGCTCGTGACATTGAGCCCCACATTGGGCTCCATGCTGTAAGCATGGATTCTACTTGAGATTCTCTCTCTCCCTCTCTCTCTACCCCTCCCCTGCTCATGTGCGTGACACCTCTCTCTCTCTCTCTCTCTCTCTCTCTCTCTCTCTCTCAATATCAATAAATACACTTAAAAATATTAAGACATTTGGGGCATTGTGTGGCTTTGTCGATAAAGCATGTAACTCTTGATCTCAGAGTCATGAGTTCAAACTCCACATTGGGGAATAGAATTTACTTTTAAAAAGTTAAGATGTTTAACACTCACATATAACCCTATAAGATAGGTGCTGTTCTAAGCTTCATTTCACAAATGAGCAAGCTGGGGCACAAAATCTAAGCAGTTTGTTCAGGCTCACCTAGAGGTAGAGATATGAACCTAGGCACTATTGCCAAGAGTCCATCCTTTTAATTCCTGCACTACAAACAACTTATGGATCTGGCATATTCTACAGAAAGAAGTTCTACAAGAAAATTTGTCAAGAATTACAGTTTCCTAATTCTATTTGCATCGTTTGAAAGAGAAAAAGGGAAAAACATCATAGCAATGCCAGGGCATCCCAGGCCCCCTCAAGTGGATTTTTTTCTGCCTCACTTTGTCTATAAAATAATGATACAGCAATAATACCTGTTTCTGCTTATACAAATGTGGGTGGACGAACTCTACCGTGAATATAGCAGTGCTCATAAGCACTAATAAGTGGTATAGCCACTACCAGTCCTACTTAGCTTTTCTGAATGTTCCCCTGCTCAGCAGGCTCCAGGCACACTGGTTGCCATGTGCGTGTGTGTGCGCGCGCAAGAAAGAGAGAAAGAGAGAATGGAAGAGAGGAAGAGAAGGAGAGAGAGAAGGCGGGGAGAAAGGAAGAGGAAGAAGTAAAGCATAAAAGTATTTGTTTCCAGTAAACTAAGCATTTTCCCATTACTGGAGGGCTTTTGCAGTCATTGTTGCCTTTGGTTGCAGTGTTTGTTTACCTCCCAGATATGTTCATGATGTGTTCCCTCTCTTTCAAGTCTTGGATAAAATATCGTCTTCTCATGAAGACATCACTGGCAACTCTACTTAAAATTGCAGTATCCTCCCTGGACTCCCTATGCCTTTTCTTTTTACTTCACAGCATTAGTCACTCTTCAGAACACTGTATAAATTCCTTAGAGTCTGCCTCCCCCAACCTAAAATGTGATCTGTCTTAGGATGTTGTGTTTATTTACTTTTACTTTTCTATCTATACTCAATGTGTTCAATGTGATCTAGCACATAGTAGGAACTCAGTAAATGCTTGTTGAATGAATGACAGATATTAACCCAGTATCGCCTGTCAGTTACCTTCTGCTTAGGTGATGTTTTGCTCAGGCAAACAGGTATTTTTATTATAAAGGTAGATACTTATGGTTATCCAATTCTTCTCTGGAGGTTTGTGGGAAAGGATTTGAGTTTCATTTGCTAGTGAAATGAGGAGGACAGGTGGATGACTTATTCAAAGGGCCCAACAACTTAATGGCCATGCTTTTTACCTTGTCTTAGGAAAGCCAAGAAAACGTTTTTCCTCCTCTTTTGATAAACCTGTGAATTCAAGTCAATGGCATTTTCTGCTGCCATTTATCCCTTCACAGAGTTTTTGCTTTGTGTTTGCCCAAATCAGTGTGCATGCCATTTTACCTTATGACAGAATGACATAGAAAAGGCAGAATGCCCAATAATTAGATGCAAATTTTATGCTTGTCATTTTGAAAGGTTATGAATCCCCCTTTTATACAGTTTTCTATAGAGGATTACTTTAGGACAAAATATCCTTTCTGTACATCAATATGCTGGTAATTCTAAAAAAGAACAACTTTGTAATTTGAAAAAATTAGTAACAAGTGCAGCATATAATGAATACATTTATCCCTTCTGCTCTCTATTGAAAGGAAATAAACTTTCACTTATTTCTTCCTGAACCAAAGTTTGAAGACATAAATATTGACAAAATAGATTTCCTCCCTTCCTAAGAGATGACTCCATTATTCTCCTCCAGTATATTTCTAGGTACAAGTGGACCGTTTCTACTGTTATCCAAAAAACAAACTAGAGGGAACTGATGATACTATGAAGAACATTCAATTAAATCTGAAAATCAGGATTCTTGTTAGAGCCCCATCATTGAGTATCTGTGTGACTTTTCATAAGCCATTTAATCCCTAAAAAACTTTGGTTCCTCATGTCAAAAATGGGGTGGCCTAAAAATCTCAAGTTACATTTGATGATACTGTTCTTATTCAACATATCAAAATCTCATTTGTTACTTGTTGGTGGTGATGCATAGAGAGTAATTGCAAGTGTATATCATGGTGTCATGGTGCCCCTGAGCAATTAGCTCTTCTCTTGTAATACACCATGTTCCAATGCCTGACTTGCAGCCTATTATAAGTGAATTATCTCTAATCTCCTCTTCTTCCATCATCAAGTGAGGAGGAATATAGCATCAGTCAGTAGGGTTGTTGGTGGGGTGAGACAGGGCCTGGCAAGTGCTTTTACTTTACATGCAGCCTGGCCTCATTATGCCCAATAATAGTAGTCATTATTGCCATTATTCTACATGTCTCTGTATAGCAGACATGGGGCCAGGGTGTGGGGGAGGGGTTTATCTTTAGAGGAAGAGAAAGTAGAAGTTAATTTGTAGTCTCCTAAGCATCTTTTTTCCAAAGCTGAGGACATCTCTGCCTAAGTTGAGTGATAATGCTTGTTTTCCCATCTCTAGCAGGACTACTGGATTTAGTCAGACAATGACATAGGACACAGTCTGGTTTGGGTTTTCATTTCAATCAAAATGACAGTGCCCCACCAAAGAGACTCATACACTGGAACCCAGTGCCTGCCATGAACTGCAACTCAATTTCGCCTCCTCCCCAGCTTCCTCAGGGACATCATGACAACCTTGTATCCTAAGCAACTATATGCAAAATAACTAAAGTACTTACATACCAGAAAGAGCAGCATACTAAATTCAAATTTAGTGGATCTTTCCTGTTAGAAATATGTTGTCAGAGTTTTGCTTGAACAGCTCCCAGATTACTCCCTTTCACGCTTCCTAGTGTGTGTGTGTGTGTATATATATATATATATATATACATATATATATATATATATTGACGCATTCACTGTGTTGAATTGAAAACCTGAAACATTTAAGGAAAGACAGACATGGAGTATTTCAGCTGCTAAAGAGACAGGTGCAAAGAATCATGAATATTACTTGAGGAGCCACAGTGCATGTAACATGAAAGTACCACCTGCAGGTGTTACGTGTTCAGGCAACTCAATATCAGGGAAGGAAGTGGGGAACCTAGGGTGTCATTGCGGAGATAATAAAACCAGCAAGTTACCCCAGAAGGCCTTAAAACAGATGGTTTCCAAGAAAATGCCAAATTACAACTGAGTGTAGAAGAGCCAACCTTGGTCATACTTTTGTTTTGTTGAGAATGAAGATACTTTGGTTCTGGGAGGCTTAGCGACATAACCAGGGAAAGAGTTAATTGTTTCTCCCAGTCACAGAGAAGCTTGGACAAATCTGGATTTTCTTAATACATAATAAGCAAAACATCAGGAGCCAGAGCAGGTTTGTTACAATCATTTACACCTCCTGTTGCAAAGAAGAATTTATCCCCATGGACAGACATAATGGGAAACACTCTGCTCACCCAAGCCAGAAAAGACAGGCATTTCCAGCATTTGATTAAGAGCCAAACAAATACTCTGTTTCCTTGGTTAAAAGTTCTAGTAGCCACCGGGTGCTTGAAACATCCTACTGTGGCTGCTGCCATTCTCTTAATTTTTCTTTCTTAAATGGTGGCTCATGATTGTGGATCACCTGCATCTAAATAAGCTGAGATGCATAATTCAAATGTCTGTGCCCTACCTCCAGGTCTATCTAATCAGAATTTGGGGGGAAGTCACATGTAAGCTCTGCATTAATTTTAACTGGCTCCCTAAGAGAGTCTTTTTGCACATGAAGAGCACATAAAAGCACATTATAAACATTAACACTGTTTTAGGTTAATTATCTCTTTAAAAGGCCACCATTAAAGTATATGAATTTCAGCTAGAAGCTACACATCTGGGGAATAGATTAATATATTGTTATATATATATGTATATATATATATATATTTTTTTTTTTTTTCCCAACAGGTAATAGTGTCCTGTGATGGGGAAGGGCATGAGAAAGACATGTCTTATGGGGCTTGTCATAAGTAATCAAAGTGACACAGGTCAAAGGAGCAGACTTTTAGGGAGCATTTGATCACAGGAGCAACCAGGTTGAGATAGAAGCATGAACATGAACAGTAGCTCCAAAGGGAAGATCTTTGCCTGCGATATTGCTGAGGGCCTATTCGTGTGCATTTACACACTCACATTTGGAGAGTGGCTGAAAGGAAATTGAAAGAAGAAAAGGAAGAGCAAAGGACATTAATTAACCCACGGATTAAACGATGTGTACTTTCTACGAATATAGTTTCGATTAAGAGTCACTTAGCTTCAGCTGTTAAAAGCCAACTCAAATTTGATTAAATAAAAGCAATAACTGGCTCACATATCTGGGAATCTTAGGGATAAAGCTTGCTTGGAACAGAACTGGTTCCAAAGCTCAAGTGATGTCATCAAAACTCAGCCTCCATTCTTTGGTTTCTTATTAGCTTCCTTCTGGTGCGTTAGTTCATTCTCTCTCTCTCTCTCTCTTTTTTTTTAATTCTCCATGTGGAGGCCTTTGAAAACTCTAGGCTTTCTCCTTCCAAGCAATCCCAGACTCTAAAAAACCTTTTTCCCCCTAGTAGTTTTTTTTGTTTTTTTTGTTTTTTAATTTTTTTTTTCAACATTTATTTATTTTTGGGACAGAGAGAGACAGAGCATGAATGGGGGAGGGGCAGAGAGAGAGGGAGACACAGAATCGGAAACAGGCTCCAGGCTCCGAGCCATCAGACCAGAGCCTGACGCGGGGCTCGAACTCACGGACCGCGAGATCATGACCTGGCTGAAGTCGGACGCTTAACCGACTGCGCCACCCAGGCGCCCCTCCCCCTAGTAGTTTTATGAAAAGCCTTGAAATAGAATCTTACTATCCAAACTTGCATCATATGCTTGGGAATCAGTTTTCTAAGAAAATGGAATATTAATTGGCCAGGCCTGAGTTACCTCCTGCTCCTAACTTGGATACAAGATTTTAGTCTACCCAAACCACTTAGGCTACTAGGGCACTTGGGTCACCAAAGAAAAAGTGGAATGCCCTTACCTTGAAGAGAAGTGATGAATTCTGAGTAAGCAAAAACCATAGATATCTACTGTATACTTATGTTAAGAGGGAAATAGCATTTAGTGAATTAGTGTTACAGATATCTTATTCCAACTTCTTTAGCCAAAACCAATCTGTTACATACATATGTTTTTATATATTCTTATTTGCCATCGTTAGTAAATAATGACTTATCCCCAGCTGAGTCTGGGTCAGCACTCCATAATCAAACAAACTTATAATTCTGTAGAGATATTCACACTAAGGCTATCATCTCATATCCCTTAAGTTCAGTTTTTGCCCCCAAATTAGTTACAGAATATTTGCATTTGTTGAAAATTTATCTTTATTTTCATAACTGGAACTTGTTGTCACAGTCACCCATTTACTTATATGTAAAGGAGTAATGAATCCATTGTTTCTGAAATGCATCAGGATTTGGGGTCAGGGTCAGGAGTAGGTTGGAGTAGGTTGTGCTGAACCATTTCCCCTTGTTGATATTTGCCACTCCTACAAATGCTTCCTTAAGCAATGCAGAATTTTTCTCCCCAAAGAGACCACTTTTATCTCCTAACACTTCCCCAGATCACCACCATTTCTAAGAGCTGGCATTACATACAATTAGGTCCTCATTATGTGTGACACAATGTATAATGGCAGCAGCACTATTCTATTAAGCAGGAAACAAAGAAAGAGTAGGAGAAGAGTTCACTTCTAGTTTGGATTTTCTTTCACTTTCTGCCTTCAAACATGTACCAGCTGTCAGCAGACTTCTCTGTTCCTTCCTGTTTAAAATGCTTGTGTGAGGAGGTTAAAAGAAGGAAGGTGGAAGAAAGGACAGATGAAAGAAGCATCTTATCCTTTAAGCAGGCATGGCTGTCTCCTCTTGTATTTGTTTTGCCTCTGTTCTATTCAACTGAGCAAGCAAATGGAACCAAGTGGAGTACTTATTCAATAAAAATACTGTGTGTTGGATAGTTTCACACATAGGCACTTGTGTGCGGCCTTTGAACATCCCTTGCTATTTATGTTATAAAGACTAACCACGCTAAATTGTATTTGTAATGATAGTTTGACAGCTGTCCAGTCATCATTTCTACAATCAGTAATTCATTTTAAAGGAATTCTCACATTCAAGAAAATCAGAGTATTTCATTTGTTTCTGATTTTCCGTAGGTTATTGCCCATACATTTTGTGAGTAATTTCAATCCACAGAGATGTTGCTGACCTTACAGTTTCTCGGCCAAAATGAATTTCCACAATCATTAGAAAGGTTAGAGGAGAAGGCTCCCAGCTAGCAGGATACATTGGACCCTGTGTGTGCTCTTCCTGGACCATTCTAGTGGCAAAATGAATAATGTGTCTCCCCATTGATGCAAGTGGTGAGAGGGAGAGAGTGAAATATGAGCATGACTCTGGGAACACACCCATCAAACCAGCATAGCAGAAGAAGTACCTCTTCTTTGTCCTTGGTGAGGTGGCTTTGGTCTGTAATCCAATAAGGCAACATGTTCCCACTGATTGCCCACATAGAGAGCATTTATGCTCTTGATCGGTCAAGGGCTCTACAGGATGCAGTGTAAAAGGTACAGCATGGCACGGCCACTTTGGTTTGCATCAGGATGCTTCTGTGCATGTATAATGTAATAAACTATCCTCCAGATGTGACCCAGATGTAACTCCCATCTAAAGCCACGGGCTCATGTCCTGAGCTTTTACTCAAACCCTTATGTTCCCTACTAGGTATCCTAGAGTTTACTTCTCAAATTGAGATTATTGCCAAAATGTGTTTGTGCCCAAGACCAGGTGTTTAATCAAAAGCCTCTTTTGATGTCCTGGGAAGATTGACCCTCTATCATAGTCTGAGATTCTTGACTGTTATGGCAGAACTTCATATCTGCCATTAAGATTAAGGGCCTAAACAACCCTCAGGTGCAACACCTGGAAACTCCAGGGCAATTACAAGTAGAATTGAATCTGGTATTTTTAGTTTTCTACGATGAAATCATAGTATTGCATTTTTGTCCTTTCCCAGCAGAGTTGAGTCAGAGTTTGCAAGGTTTGAAAAATATTTCCAGCACAAGAGAAGTGCATTGACCTAAGGGCTTTGCTGGAGAAATGTGGCCTTTTACCCCATCCCACATGGAAACTACAGAGTGATCTAGCACACAGAACAAAACTCTGCAGGGTTGTTTTTCTTCATTGGTATCCTTAATTGGTTTAGGGCTGAAAGTCATCTATGCTCAATTTATAATGTGCAGTACTAGTTTTCAAACCGTAGAGTGCACAATAATGAACAGCAGTACTGGGCTCTGATAATAAAAATCCAGTAAGTTTGGCAGGGGCTCAAAAATCTGCCTTTCATCAACACCACCGGGTAAGGTGATATTGATGCAGGAGGTTTCTAGAACATACTTTGAGGAATAAATTTACGCGTAGTTTGATTTTTTTTTTTTTTTTTTGCAAACTTGCCTTCTATGAAATATTTATCTGAAGATCACACCTGCTGTCTGATATGGCTCAGCCCTTTAATGCCTTTCCTATCTATATTGGCTACCGTTTAGGCTGGTTTACAGATGCCCTATTTTAAAAAGATCTACAGTTAGCATTAGTGGATTCTTCCAATCTGTACCTACCCACTGGCTTGCTCCTTTATGCATGGCATGTTATCTTTTGCTGCTGACCTTTCACATGGAATGGGGATTTTGCTCTACACTTGCTCCACTATACTTGAACCCTGGGCCTCTGCCTTGCTTCCTGAAGTATACCATCACTTGAGATTCAGTCTTATTTTCCTCTTCTCAGTCTCAGAAAACCTAGGCCCCCTCCATCCATTCCAATTTCTTTTCCAAGTTTGGCTTCTGACAGCCTGAGAAACATTCTGCTTGCTTGCCTGGGAGAGAAGTTTGGGGACATGTCAAAATGGGCCAAATTAATAAAAAAATTAAGAAGAAAAAAAAGAGTAAGATCGTTGATGTTTCAATGCTGCAGATAAAATGAGCAGTACCTCACTGTGGAAATGTGTTTTATTATTGTATTTCTTAGAGGATTATTTTATTTTTTAGGTAAAAATCATTTTTGTTTCTGTTACAGATATAGTACCTTTTTTAGCCTGTGACCTGGGAAAATACATTCAGGATTAAATAATCTCTTTAAAGTTCTGTGATATTCTATGCATCTCTTTCAATACTCCAAACATTTTAAGAATCGCCCTGACACTGCATTTTGTTTCTGGAACACTTACAGGAGGCAGCAAGAAGAAATTGGCTGACAAACATTGATTTTGTCTCCCCCTAAAAAATAGATTTTAAAAAGAAAAGAATAAATGAGGAAAGGAGTTTGAGACACACTTGTTGAGAACAGTGTTTTCTAATAACTTTCAGTATTTGATGAACAAAGGGACAGAAGGGTTAAGGGTAGTCTGACCTTTAACTTAAATACATTTCTGGTCACGAAAGTTGTACTCTTTCTGAAAACCTATAGGTTTCCCACTCTTTGTTGAAACATGAAAGGGGGTTTTCCTTAGCTTAGGTCTTCTCTGTTCTCTTTGCAAATATACGGTTTACTCAGATATTGGTGCATGAGAATTTCTGTGTTAAACTTTCGGGAATGTAAGTAGTGTTGTGGAAGTATCCAATTGACCAATTGGCAGATAGTCTCCAAAGAGGGGAGAACCAGAAAATCATGATGTACCAGTGTTGGCATCTTCAGTAAATCCCCTAGGCTGGCCCTGAGATCAATGATCTGAAATCTGAAAGACTGTGTCTGGGCTGTTGGCAACCTGGCTTCCCTCTCTTTCTCTTCACCATGGTTTTCAAGAATTTCAAGAAAAGTAATTGCCTACTGCTCCTCTTAGAGATTCCTGATAATAATGTGAGTCCATTCCCCTAACTTCTTCAAGCTGGGTGAGTCACTAGGTGTTTCCACCCTTTGGGGAATCCACAAGCGAAAACATCAATCTGAACATCCTGTCACATAAATAAGATGAGATTCATTTCTTATAAACAAAGGGTAGTAGTTACAGCAGGAATATAATGTGTATCAAGTAAGGATAAGTTATCACCATAGGACAGTGGATTATTAGGTCACCTGAGCATACCTTTTCCTTGTCACATCAGTCCCTCTTCTTTGTCACATAGAACCCTTGGAAGCGTTCTCTTAATTAGCTGTTGGCATTCAACTATATGGGTGTTTCTAAGGAAGTTTCAGTTTAGTTTCAACTTGAGTCCCATACTTTGACAAATCCACCCATTTCCTTGTGTGGGTCAGTTTTATCGGTTTCTGTTCCTGTCTTCGTGCCTCTTAGCTGCTAGTCCAAACATGTGCTAAAAGTCCTTCTCTATATGCTACAAGCAAAGATGTGTTGGTTTGACTTTGCCAGACAGAGAATGTTTAGGAGTGTGTCTAAAGCCAGTGTTGGCTGATTTCTGCTCTTAGGAAATGGAGAGCTAGGAACAAAAGGATCTGTGTTAGTTTTGAATTTCTAGTGTGCAGAAGAATCACCCAGATTGAACTAGGTTAAAGGCAAATTCATAGACCCTGGATTTTTCTGATGAAGTCATTTTGGACTTGAGTCTAAAAACACAAGCTCTGTACTTGCTCTATACTTGCACATACACAGTTAAAATGCAGGTGGTCCACGGTCTAACTTGGAGACATCTTGGCTTATTAAAACCTTGCCCTCTTGTCATTTTCTGAGATGCTCCTTTATGCTGAAAATCATGGCTCCCCCTCCAATTGCATAGAAAAACTTAATATGACAAAGGAAAGGGGAAACTTTACCTTATAGGTTTTACAAATGGCAGATGCAGAGTGCTTCGTATGTACCTTCAAACCTTTAAGACACACTTGAAAGTCACTTTGTCACTACTACAAAAAGAGCACACTTACTGATGTCTCCATCCATGTTTCATCTAAGAATGTCATTCTGAGGACTCTGTTTCACCCAGGTACCTTGAGGTTTGAGAGAAATAAAACAACCCTTTAACTCTTTTGTTGTCAAAAATGTTGGTAACTCTAGGCTAAATGTTTTGTAGTTAGGATATGTCTTCCACATCTGCATTGCTCAACTTTCTAAAATCTCTCCCTCCATCTTTTTGAAACCATGTAGCTCATGCTTGAAAAGCTATGGATTTTCTTAGATGAGAGCTAAAATGCTAATGTTGATTTACAGGCAGCAAGCTTGGTTAACCAAGAGAAAATAAAAACTTTGGATGTAGTGTGTTATTTATAGCGAATGCAAAAGCATCATTATTATCAATTCTTGTTACAAAATACACAGAAAAAAATATCATTTTTGTTATTTAAATATGGCATAGATACATTGAGAAATAGTACAGATGTTAATCCACAGCCTCTCAGCTGCATCCTGGATAATCATTATTATGTTTCATTCTTATTTAGAATTACTAGTAATAGACTGTGTATTTCTGTATGAAATTCAAATCAGGGAACACCAATGAATTGAGATGATTGATAATATATATATATACACACATACACACACACACACACACACAAACACACACATAATTTTGGAACTGGGACAACAATAGAAATATTTCTCTCTTAGAGAAAAATCCACCAAGCATGCTGCTATGTTAGCGATCTTGATGAGTAACATTTGTTACTTAAATAGACATGCCAAAAATTCACATAATTTTTTGTATCTGAATTGAACTAATCCTTGACCAGTGTTTAAATTTGTTTTGAAAGTATCTATGTAATTGTGGAAAATCTGAAATGTAAATATCCGCAGTTTGAAGTTTCTGGCTTCAAACCACAAGTGTTAAAAAAAAAAGTCTGTTTGTGTACTTTCATTCTGTGCTTTAGAGTTCTTTGGCAGATCCTGTTTTCTTTGTGTAAGTCTCATTAACATGAGATTTTATACATGGAGTAAGGAGAGGATGGTGGATGTCTGTGCATGTAAGATATGGGACAATATTCAGGGATTATTTCCCATTCTTAAGTGTAGAAGCACTAACCTAGTCCAGTCCTATTATTTTAGAGATGAGAAAATTGAGGGCTAGAAAGACTAGGTGATGGAGAGATAAGTCATGGATTTAGTAGGTGACCCAAGGCATTGAATCTTAGCTCATGGTTTTTCTGAATTCATATCCTGCTTGGCTGTCCCCACTCCTCTATAGTAAAATAGAATTCTGTTTTGTCATCTTGTCTCCTTAAATTTTCTTCTGTCCCACCCTCAACATATGGATTCTTTTAAGTTTGGGTTGTAAGCCATACAAAAAATTACCTTACTTCCTGTCCTTCACCAAGATTCCCAGATCAGCTTTATTCTTTTTCCTCAGTCCTGATTCACCTACATGAATTTAGTGGCATCTTACCACCCATCAACAAAGGCTGCTTCTAAAGTTTTTCTAGGATAGCAGTTGCAATTCACACTGTTAAAAATAATCACACCTTAGTGGGGAGTGGATTCTAAGCTACAGGGTGATATTCAGTTTTACTTTACCTCATAGCCACTGGCCCTTCTATCTGGAAACTCATCAGGCAGTGCCTAAGTCAGCTGATTGAATAGATTAAAAAGTGAAAAGAAAATGACACTTAAATAGAACAAGTCCTTATTGATGATCTATGTACAAACTGCTATATCTGCTACATCAGAGCATACAAAAATGTGTAAGATATGGTTACACTCTCAAGGAGCTTACAGTTTGAAGCAGGAAAAAGAAAGCTACAAATACACTTGAAAGAAAAAGATAAGCTTCCACAGGGAAATATAACTGAAGAATCATGTGGTTAAAGGAAGAAGATAAGGGTCTAGAAAAGCTTTGTAGGTTAACAATAAAAAAGCAAACAAACAAACTTGAACTAGATTTTGAAGAATGAAAATCACTTTCATGGGTATACGTGGGGAGATGCATTTTGACTAACATTTATTATATGTGTACTCTAGAAACATATGTAATCTACATACTGCTACTTAAAGTATGGTTTGTGGATTACCAGCATGAACTTTACTGCTGTTTTGTGATAAAGTAAGTTTCATACATCTAGTTACTGTTATTGAGAGAATGCATTTAGAAAAATTCCTACATCATTGTACATCACTGAACTAATAATAATAGTAATAATAGACTAATTTGGATGTTACTGAATTTGTGTGCTGAGTCACGTATGGTTCTAGATGTATGATACTTACACAGATATCCCCATGTATGAGTCCATTGTAGGTTGGAAAAAACAAACAAACAAACAAACAAACTGGTCATTTACCACAGAAAATTAGTGGGTTGTGACTCTACATTGTTCTTTACCTGCGTAGACAACTTAAGAACATTGTATATGTATATTAGCAGTACAGAGCTGTGTCTCATTATTAAGGTATTTATGAAATCATCATTGCTTACTTCCAATTCTATTATCCATTAAAGAGCAGAGAAATTTTAACTTTGTGACATTAGACCGGATGACAGAGGCACAAAAGAGATATGTTAGGAACAAAATGTGAACAAAGTAAAAGGGTGAGCAAAAGACAGAAGGAACGGTAACTAAGAGGAGAGGAAAGGAAATGCCATGCAGTTTTCTGGAAGTTGTTAGTAAAAATAAGTTATCAGAATGAAATAGAGTCTGTGTCTCTGCTTCACAATATTCCGCGAAGGATTAGTCTGCAATGGGAAACTTCATCTAAAGGCTGAAAGTAAATCAGTTGTGTATTACTATTTTTTGTTAATTTATCTTTCTAGTTTTCATTTTGTACTTGGTTCCTGTTATTGTTTCTCTTTGGAAGATGTTCTTTTCATTTTTGGACATTTTCTCCTCTCATTTCAGATGACTACACACTGCACGGCCCTGTTTTTATTCAGGAACCAAGTCACGTAATGTTCCCTTTGAATTCTGAGGAGAAAAAGGTGAAGCTCAATTGTGAAGTTAAAGGGAATCCAAAGCCACATATCAGGTTTGTTGTTTTAAATCTTATGTTTCCATGCATACCGTTTCTATTATTAAAATTGACCCGTACTTCTAATTACATAAAGATCTTTTAGACAAGCATCATAGGCTGTCCTGACATACTAAAGAGTTGATTGTGTTCTTGAAAAGTTGAGTGCCCAACTTCTGTTTCTGGCTATACCAGGAATTGAATATCCTATTTGACCCCCTCACTAAAAGCCTAAATATTCCTTAACATATTTTTTTTTAACATGTCTCAACAAACTGGTAAGAAAGTAAGAAATACTCAGAAGTAAAGAAATAAGTAGGTTTGGAACCCAGAGAAGAAAACTGACCCCCACAAGCAGTTTTCACCTTGATGAATTATGTGAACTGGAGCTTTGGATTTTGCAGTTTCACAGGGGATCACAAGACAAAGCCTAGAGTTGACTGAGAGGAGAGTGGAACATGAGAAAACCTCCCAGAATAGGCCTGGAACCCAAAGGCTATATACTGAAATAAGCTTGCCTCCCCAAAGAACTGTAAAGCAAAAGTAACTGCCTATTTCAAATTTTGGTGCTAAGTGACCTTTAAAGGTTTAGTTATTTATTTTGAGAGGGAGAGAGAGAGACGGAACAGGAGAGCAGGATAGGAACAGAGAGAGAGGGAGACAGAATTCCAGGCAGGCTCAAATCCAGGAAAAGTGAGATCATGACCTGAGCTGCAATCAAGGGTTGGCCTCTCAACCAACTAAACCACTCAGGCAACCCTGCTGCTAAGTGTTCTGTTGTTGTTGTTGTTGTTATTGTTGTTTTTAAATTTTTTTATTTTGTTTATTTATTTTGAGAGAGAGAGAGTGAGCGAACAAGTTGGGGAGGGGCAGAGAGAGGAAGACACAGAATCTGAAGCAGACTCCAGGCTCTGAGCTGTCAGTGCAGAGCCCGGTGTGGGGCTCGAACTCATGAGTGTGAGATCATGACCTGAGCTGAAGTCTGATGCTTAACTGACTTAGTCACCCAGGCACCCCTGCTAAGTGTTTTTTTTTTTTAATTTTTTTTTCAATGTTTATTTATTTTTGGGACAGAGAGAGACAGAGCATGAACGGGGGAGGGGCAGAGAGAGAGGGAGACACAGAATCGGAAGCAGGCTCCAGGCTCCGAGCCATCAGCCCAGAGCCTGATGCGGGGCTCAAACTCACGGACTGCGAGATCGTGACCTGGCTGAAGTCGGACGCTTTAACCGACTGCGCCACCCAGGCGCCCATGCTAAGTGGTTTTAATAGAAGATGAGACACAGCTGAAAGGAGAATTAGTAAATTGCATGATCTATCTGAAGAAATCATCCAAAGGCAGCAGAAAGGAGTAAAAAGATGCAAAGGGAGAGAGGCAGAGAGAGAGAGAGAGAGAGAGAGAGAAGAAACGAGGGAGGTGGGGGAGAGAAAGTGTAAGTGAAAGAGCAAAAGGGATTAATAGGAAATATTTACATAGTTTAATCACAGTTCCATAAAGAAAAGCAAGGGAGAATGAGGCAGAAGCAATATTTTAAGAGAAGGTTAAGAATTTTCCAAAGTTAATTAAAAATTCCAAGCTTTCAGGGCTTGGAGTGAGCCTGGCTGGCTCAGTCGGTGGAGCATGTGACTGTTGATGTTGGGGTTGTGAGTTCTAGCCCCATGTTGGGTGTGGATATTACTTAAAAATAAAATCTTAAAAAAATATCCCAAGCTATAGATTTAGGAAGACAAATGAATTTCAAGGAGTTCAAATGAAAATAACGCCTCATCTAGAATTATTATAGTGAAACAGCCAAACACCCAAATCAAAGATGATCATAAAAATAGTTAAGTTGATAATATAGATAACCTTCAAGTAGATGGCAGACCAGACTTCTCAATAGCAACAAAAAACCAAGATGGAAGACAATATGCTGAAAGAAATTAACTGTCAAATTTCTGTGTAGCAGAAATACTTTCTTAAAAAAGACAACAAAGCAAATATGTGTTCAGGCATTCAGAAACTAAAGTTTGACTCCAGCAGACACACTCGCTAAAGAAAATTCTAAAAGATAGAATTAAAGCAAAATGAAAATGATACCAGAGTACCAGAGATACAAGAACTAAAGATAGGTAAAGCAAGTGGTGAAGATTCGTCTTTCTACATCAAATCAATTGCAGTTACACTAAACAATAAAAAATAATTTTAAAAAGCACTGTCTTGTGGAGTTAAAAAAAAGAAAAATTAAAATCCATAGCAACAATAGAAATAAGTTTTAAAAAGATAAACTGCACAATGGATGTATCTACATGGCTAAAAAAAAAATAAAATTTGACCCCAACCTAACTGCATACACAAATTTCAGGAGAATGGAAGACCTGCATGGGACATGGACTTTTAAAAGAAGATAGGCATTCATATCTGTGACTTTGGAGGCAAGGAAGTATTTCTCAAATATGACAGGAAAAGCACAAATCTTAAAAGAAAATATTTAACCTCATTAACATTAAGAACTTCTGTTCAACAAAAATACTGAGATGAGTAAAATTTCAAGCTTCCAACTGAAGCTTGAAGATATTTTTAATACATGTCATTGGCAAAGAAGTAATATCCAAAAATATATTTTAAATCCACACAACTCAAAAAGTAAAAAAAAAAAAAAATTAAAAAATTAAAAAAACCGAGTAGCCTAGTAGAAACATTACCAAAAGACTTGATTATGTACTTCTAAGAAAAAGAATATCAAATATCCATTAAATATGTAGAAAGATTATCTGTGCCATTGGTGAGCAGAAATAGACAAATTAAAACTAAAATGACACACTCTTCCAAGTCTACCAGATTAACAGAAATTTAGAAGATTAAATTCAACATCGTACAGATAGATTAAACCTAGTATGTTCATACAAGGTATCCCCAAGCAGTAGTGAAAATGATAAATTATGGCTGCAGAGTGATGGATCACAGGAATGTAATTTTGAATTTTTTTTTTCAACGTTTATTTATTTTTGGGACAGAGACAGAGCATGAACGGGGGAGGGGCAGAGAGAGAGGGAGACACAGAATCGGAAACAGGCTCCAGGCTCTGAGCCATCAGCCCAGAGCCCGACGCGGGGCTCGAACTCACGGACCGCGAGGTCGTGACCTGGCTGAAGTCGGACGCTTAACCGACTGCGCCACCCAGGCACCCCTAATTTTGAACAAACAAAGCAAGTCACAGAAGAATAGAGTATAATTCCATATTCATAAAGTTCAAAAGCAGGTCAGCTAGAGCACTTGTTTAAGGATACCAACATATTTAATAAAATCATAAAGAAAATCAAGGGAATGAGAAAGCCAAAATTAGAAGTTATAATTAACCATTCAGAGGGAAATGACTAGAATCTAAATGGAAACAGGAGACTTTAAAAGTAATAATACTACTTTTCTTACACACAGATCTTTATTGCCTCATGGTGTTTTATAATTGGGGCAGATGAAATTTTCTTCTGTCCAAGGTTCTTCTAACTGCACTAAAACTTAAATTTACACGAGGCAGATTAACAGAAGATAATCAAATAGAGTCACATGTGTATGAGGAATCCACACACACATGAAATTCCAGACAGGCAAAATGTGGTATATACGTCATTCTGAAGCAGAAGCAGGTAGGAGTCTGAGACTTCAAAGAGAAAGAATGAAATACACAGAAATATAAAAAAAAAAAAAAGTAAATGTTGGGTGAATAAGTGTTTGCCGGGCCATATAGAAACAGTAACTCTATATATCTTATAAATAGGATATTGCCTCTATTCACATTTAATGACAATAACTTTAATAACCAAAATATAATAGTGTGTAAAACAAAAATAATATATAACATATATTAGGACAGGAAGAGATTAGAGTCATTAAGGATCTAGAGAAGTGGGATTTGAATTGTGATGCTGAGCTTGCAAAGTGGCATAGGGCAAAGGACATCTTATACAAGGTAAAGGATGGCAGTATTAGCATAGTGGAAATTATTTTAGAATTTAATTTGTGTGCCCATTCATTCATTCATCAAATATATCATCATGCATCAAACCACCCAGTGGTTTTCAAACTATGAATTTTAGGTACATGGAACTGGTTCAGCAATTAACCAGGGTGAGTAATTGCAGAACTTCTACTCAGGAGTCCACCATAGCAGCTCTCCTTTGAATTAGGGTATGGACTAGGAGTCTGAAAAATATGTGGTCCAGGAAAGGTATTTCAACCACTCTATTAAGCAACGGTGATTTACCAAATGCCATCCTAGGTTTAAGATATTCAAAGATTAATAGACTACATGTTCAAGTAGTATGCTTTTTGGAGGACTGCCTCATAGTAAGACTGCTATGCTGCAAATACTGTGTTGTCAGTGCTATAAAGGATGTCCAAGTTCCAGGGCATCCTGGAGGGAAGAAAGTCTACTTCAGGATGGAAGGTGGAAGGTTTTAGTGAAAGTTTCACAGAAAAGGAGACATTTAACTGTATCTAGAGGGTAAATATTATTTTGCTGTGTGGATATTTTGCCATAGGAAGTGCATTACAGAAATTAAAACCAAAAAAAGACCTCTCTAATGGACATGTAATTTATCATTCAAAACCAGGATAATTTTGAGAGTGAACACCACTGTTAATAATTATTCTAGGACAGCAGGTATAAAACGAGCACTATCCTTGGGCAAACCAGAATATGTACTTATTCTCCCTATAATATATTGAATTCAAGGTTTAATCAGATATTTTAAGATGTGTTATATAGTAAATAATAAATGCAAGAAGGAAAGGTTTCTACATACATAAATGATGAGTTAAATGGACCCATGCTTTAGTACATAGCCAAGTGTAAGTTCAGATGTTAGCCTTAAATGAAAACAAATTTTGCAGCAGAATTTGGCAAGTTGTTGCTTTGTTTTTCCTCCAAACTGTGACCTTTAATTAACATTGTTTTTGTAACATTGTGTTTCAAGATATAGGGGCCTGCTTTGTTATTTAAAACAAGCAGTGGAACAAAAACCTATTATGTTTTTAAAGATTGCCAGAAAAAGCAGAGAAGGATACTTTTAATCAAATGCACCAGCAATTGGTTGCAGTGGACTGGGTTTTCCTTTATACCTTTGGCAGTTTCTCTGCAACATAATAGCCAGTTGCTACCTGGGAGCTAAAAACTCCCTCTTGTTGAAGGAAAGAGCAAGAGAAAAAATGGAGTGATCGGGTATTTTCAAACATCAGTCTAGCTAAACTTTTTCAGTGCTCTGGCTGACTTTGAGGGGGAAGAACAAATAGGAGAAATTCAAGGTGAATTCTCCGTGGGGATCTTCAGCATTAGGTTTTTCCTCAAACACCACAACTGACCTCTCTTCTTTGTATTATTCCCTCAACTGAGCCTTCTCTTTTCATTGTTTCCTGCCCCTCGATTTTGAAAGGATTGACCCAGACCCAGAAAAATTTAAGAAGTTTTGACTTGTGCCAACTTTCCTTGTATTAAAGTTTCTTAAGGACTTGTGACATTACTTACTGCACTCAGCTTCCCTTTCCAGACAGAAGGGACGTTCAAGTACTTGGTTGGAGTACTTTTGCTGTGAGGTTTGTATTTGATTTAGTTTGTAGACAAAAAAATCCAAGTCAGAAAGGTCTTGCCCCTTCTTCCATGCCAAGTTGAAACCGTGAACAAAGCAAGAGGGGTTTACTACAACAAATTCCATAGATAGCTTCCCAGAAAAGTCGGGAAAATTGTATCTTCCAGAATGTCAGTGGGCATAACCGGACTCTGGAGAGAGTTAAGTTATGGTTCTGAAATGATTCAGAAATCAGTTTACGTGACTTACTAATTTATCCCGACCCTAGAGAAAATCTCCCTTTGCTCCATATGGGCATTTTCTTTATCACCAGTACATAAAGATTCTTCAAACATTGAAAATAAACTGCGATTTTTCAAGAGTGTTCTAGTATGGAATAGGATAAGGAATTCAAAGCAATCCACATTCAGTGGGAATGAACATTGACTGCATTGCAATAAAACTGGGTAGAGTGCTTTGTAATCTAGTCTCCACTGCATTTCCCAGCAAGCACTTTATTTTCTAAATAATCCCTTTTCCTTTTCTATTTGTATGTAAAAGCAGGCAATAAAGTAGATTAAAGGACTTTCTGCAGAGCATTTAGGTTGAGATGACTAGTGTAGACAAACCTACAGAGGTGTTCTCATTATTCCTACAACCACTTTTCTAAAAAGGCTCACATGGTCCATTTCTAAATTCCACATTCTGCTTGCAGCTCACATTATATTGCAATTTCCTCTTTGAGTTCTTAGATTTGTCATATTAAATTGCTCAACTATCATTTGAAGTGAGAGTTATAGCCAAGACGTGATCAGCTGACTCAAAAAAAAAAAAAAAAAACTGTCTAGGGCAGGCAGTCATTTCTAGAGATTCATGTGCAGATAGACCTGCTAAAATATAACGCAGCTGTTCTCTTTTTATTGCTTATTACTTTCATGTCTGTGTCAGAACACAGAAAAAATTACTGTCAAGCTTAAAAACAATGTCTTTTTCTAATACCCATCTTCTTATAAACAAACACATAAAGAGCTATGTCCAATTTTGTGATTCTGACCTACCTTTCCTGCCCCTCATGTTTCTAAATTTTACAATTCAAAGACATGGATGTGAACAAACGTACACCACCATGCTGTGATGGGCTACAATGCTCATAAATTGTGTATGCTGAAAGCTAAAATATATCATAAAGAAGTACAATATTTAGTCAAGTTCCACAGGCATTTATTGAGGAGAGTGTCAAGGTCTTGGTTGCTCAGGGGACAATACAAAAGTGATGTAGGCAAATTATCTCTGGTGAAGGCAAATTCCTAACTGATGAAGCAGAGAGAATCCTATAGGAGACTGTGGAAAACTTTAATTAATTTTGACTATGAATATTGAAAAAAACTTCAATGGAAAAGGTGATTTAAAATTGACCCTGGGGTATCTGGGTGGCTCAGTCAGTTAAGCATCTTATTCTTGCTTACCCTTGATCTCAGGGTTCATGGGTTCGAGCCCCACATCGCGGGCTCTATGCTGACAGTGCGGAGCCTGCTTAGGACTCTCTCTCTCCCTTTTTGCCCCTCCTGCTCGCTCGCTCTCTCTCTCTCTCTCTCTCCCTCCCCCTCCCTCCAAAATAAATAAGTGAACTTAAAAAAAATAAAAATAGAACAAAATAGAATTGACCTTGAAGTGTGAAAGAGCTCTTGACACAGAGAAAAGGATCATCTTCTGCTTTTTTTGACACCAAATATCCAAAATTGTGAAACAAACTGAATTGTATGGTTTCATATAAATCCTTTTACATTCATTGAACACACCAGCCATAGTACTCCAGAATATTGTGAGAAGATACACAGTGAGTATGTAGGTATACATACACATTTTAAATGGCTTTTTGTTTGTTATTTACTGATTGAAGGAAATAAAAATGAAAGTCTCTCATTCTTTAATCTTGTTATGGTTTTTTATCAATTTCCTTTGTGCTGCAGTGTTTTCTTATTTTTTGGTCTCCCCATGGGAATGCTTCTATGGGACTCTTGATATTTTAGAAGCTTCAACCATGGCATATTTTCATTACCTGGTATTTTTGCAGAATTTGGGAGGGAGGGGAAAAGAAAAATAAGATACATAGTCAGTGAATTGTATTAGCTCAAAAGTTCCAAAGTATTCAAAGGAAGGCAATTTGGTTAAAATAAGCTCTCTTTGGAATGTTACTGGCTGTGGACAAAAAAAAAACAAAAAAAAAAACAAAAAAAAAGGAAAGGAAGTAGATCTTGTTAGTAAAGCTTGGCTGTTTAAATGTGCACGTCCCAGGAAAATTTATTTATAGGGCCAAACAATATCATCAGATACAATAGATGATTGAAGTAAATAAACAGAAGAACAACACAGCTCTCTTTCTTTGCCTCTGTTACCTAATGACCTGATCTGCAGTTTACTGGAATGGTTGATTGATATTTGAGTGCCATTGACTGAGAAGATCTTCAAAGTGATCCATGATCAAGACTAGTTTGGCCCCTAAGACAGCTCTAGATCAATAGAGTTCCTCTGCTTTGCAGTCAGCCATTTCAGTCATATTAAGGACCAAATCAAAGCATCTCTGCAGCAATTTCATCAAATACTCAGCAATCTACCTGTAAGTGGTATATTCTGTCATCTGTAGAGACCCATTTAAAGAATAACTACAAACTAGAAAAAAGGACTTTTTCCGAGGAGCCCTTTTTGAAGAAAGTTGTACAAGATACTATGGGGATTTTAAAATAAAGTGTGTGTAGAATCAAGTAGCCACAAAAGCAAGTGTTAAAATTTTAATATCATTGCTTACTATAAAAGACATGCTCTTTCCATAGCACTTAAGTTGTCACCATTGCTGGGTAGAGCATTTCTAACTTTTTTTTTTCTACCATGGTTAAAAAAAAGTCACCGATGGTATTTCATGCTATTTATATAGTTTTTATATGTTTTAAATGATTCAGAAGTATTGATTAATATTACAAGGCTTTATCTACTGGCATTTTTATGCTATAGGTGGAAATTAAATGGAACAGATGTTGACATTGGTGTGGATTTCCGCTACAGTGTTGTTGAAGGCAGCTTGTTGATCAATAACCCCAATAAAACCCAAGATGCTGGAACGTACCAGTGCATAGCAACAAACTCATTTGGAACAATTGTTAGCAGAGAAGCAAAGCTTCAGTTTGCTTGTAAGTAGCAATTACATTGTGTGCAAATGTTACTCTGAATTTTTATACCATTAAGCCTTTAAAACAGTTTCTTTTAAAAACCAAATAGATTTTAATTTGTTGTATGATCTTTACCTTTTCTTCATATATGGGAAATACCTTGTTTATAGGATAAATTGTAAATCTAAGTGGAAAGCTGTATTCTGCTTTTATAAGGATTAAGACTGATTATATGATAGTTTGTTAGAGGATTCTCTGTACATATATAAATTCACACACACACAAATTTATATACGTATAAATTTACATACACAACAAAATAACACACATAGATACATACACATTATAGAGTGTGTAATAGTCATTTTGAGAAATGTTTAACCATAAAGTTTAGAGTTGCAACAAATTTTGCTAGTCTATTAATCCTATAATTCTCCTTTTTTTTCTTCGTTTATAGATTAGGAAAATTTTTAAAACAACTATAACAACAACAGTAAGCAGAGGCAAAGTGTTAACTTTTATACTATACCTTTTATATTTCCAGCTTAGAACATTTAAAAAACAAATTGCCATCTCGTAAGACCATCATCTAATAAAAGTTCATGAGCATATGAAAGAAAGTGGAATTTAGAAATAGTAAGTTGAAAATAAAATCCACAGGGAAGAGCAGTGAGTACACATTTGAGTATAGATGCCTTTGAGGATTGATGTGCAGTTACATTTTTAAGGGTTTATGTATTTGCATATGATTATATATTTCCAGTATAAAATCCCAACTCATACAGCAGTGCATTAATGTCAAAGGTTTCATAATTACGAAGTCTGTTGGCAGTAACACTGTAGAATATTCTCATTAACAAAATCCTCTCTGGGAACTCAACATCAAATATATCTAATATTCAGTGCTTAATCTATTATTGCCGTCACGTGGCATTTTTGCTAGTTGAGAAATGAATTTTCTGAGTATTAGGTATATATAGGATTCCAAGATTATTTTGTTGGTGAATATCTCCTGATATCTTCCAAATATCCTTAGGTGTACAGAATAATAGAAGGATTCTATGTGTGATTGAATGCTACAGAACCAAAATGTTTATTTCTCCTGGTCTAACGCAAGTCTATACTTATTTTTTAGGAATAGCAAGTGAATTCTGTTGGATTTATTTAAAAAAAATAAACACAGACTCATTGATTCTAAGAGTAGGGAGATCTCTACACTCAATTAAACTTGTACTTCTTTGATTTTTGGATTCCATAATATAAGAAAATTTTTAGGGGCGCCTGGGTGGCGCAGTCGGTTAAGCGTCCGACTTCAGCCAGGTCACGATCTCGTGGTCCGTGAGTTCGAGCCCCGCGTCAGGCTCTGGGCTGATGGCTCAGAGCGTGGAGCCTGTTTCCGATTCTGTGTCTCCCTCTCTCTCTGCCCCTCCCCCATTCATGCTCTGTCTCTCTCTGTCGCAAAAATAAATAAACGTTGAAAAAAAAATTTAAAAAAAAAAAGAAAATTTTTAAGATAGCAATAGTAACAACAAAAATTAGAGGTTGACATAGAACTGCCAACTCTTGATTTTCTAATTTATGGCATTTAAAAAACAAATCATCAACTCTTAAGGCTATCCTTTTGTAAAAGTACAGGCATTTCTATTACCAAATGATCTAAAAAACAGAATATCATATTTGAGAGTGGTCATTTAATTAGATTGATTTAGCCTAGGAGAAAGCTCTATCACTCATTTTGTGGGTGGCTGAGTTGGCCTGAGGACCAGGGTTTGGAGTCCACCTTACTTATCCCACTTAATATATAATGTAGGTATCCTGCCACCATCAAAATCTGTGACTGAGCCTTAAAAATTCTAAAACTAGAGAGCTCACCTATTCATCACAAAGCATCCTGATCCATGGTAGACTGCTCTAGTTATTCAGAAGTATAAAAACAAACGCAGCATCTTTTTCATAAAATTTTAACTAAATGTCTAAATTTCCATCACTCTCACTCCCCATGCTTACTGTGTGATCCTGGTTAGGCTTCAAATATGTGAAAATACAATCATGTCCCTTCTTTCCTAATTGTTGTCTTCTCCAGGCACTTAATCTACAACCATCTTCTTCATATCACATCAATTTTTGTTAATTTATCTATCAATTTATGACCATATAGAAATGTATCTAATTCTACGCATGGGCCTTGACCTTTGCAGAGGACAATGGGAGCAGTAGTATCCCACAATGTGAACTTCTTTTTCAATGAATGCAGCTGACATTGATATTCATCTTTTCTTAAAGCCCCAGTCTCATTTCTTAACCTTACATGAACATACAGTCATGTAAAATCTGAGAATTGATTTTTTATAAATGCCTATTAATCTCTAGCTACCCAACCATGTTATTTTATTAACCTAAACTCAGAATATTATATTTACCCCTATTAAATTCACCTTCTGAGTGGTGACCCTTTGTTCCCTTACAGTTGAAATTGTTTTAAATCTTTTTTTTTAATCTGACATATTGATTGTCCTCCTACTTTAATGTCAGCAGAAAATTTGATAAGCATGTGTACGTTCAAATAATTGATATAACATGTTGACCAGGACAGGGCAGCATGCCAATACAGAATTTCCACTAAGATGAGATTGAACTTTTAAATCAATATTCTTTGCATACTCTTGTTCAATTAGCTACACATTTTCCCAAACATACTATAATTGAACCCCAGTTTTTCCTATGTGTTCTTAAAGCGGTGAGAATCTTTGCCACATGCCTTGGTGAAATCAAGATGTATTATTTCTTCAGCACCCCCCTCCTACCTGGACTCTGTGCATCTTCTCTAGATCTTCTTTAACCGTTTATCATAAAACAGGCAAAGTAATCTTTTAAACATGCAAATGAGATCATTCCACTTTGCTGTTTTATGCCTTCTACTGCACTTAGAATAAATCTCAAATTCATTACCATGGTCTCATTTTAATTTCTTGAAAATGAGAAACTATCTTTTGCACCCGAGCCTTGATAATTTATTTTTTTCCCCCACTTTTTATTTATTTGAGAGAGAAACAGAGAGAGAGAGGGAGAGAGGGGCAGACAGGGAGAGACATCCCAAGCAGTCTCCAGGCTTACAGCAGAGCCTGACACAGGGCTCAATCCCACAGCCTCAGGATCATGACCTGAGCCAAAACCAAGAGTCCGTCCACTTAACCGACTGAGCAACCCAGGCACTCCAAAGCCTTGATACTTTCATTGCCCCTGTCTGATATGCTTTTCTTATGATCCTTCACATGCTCACGTCTCATGACCCTTAATTCTCAATTTAGGTATGACCTCCTAAGAGAAAGATTTCACATCATCCTGTCTAATCTAAGAAGTAATGCACATCATTTCTATTCTTCTCTGCCGCTTTCCTCCTTCCAGCCCGCCACTTCTACATAACAGCAGCCTCTGTTTCATTAGTAAGGACTTAATACAAAATAGAATGATTTTGTATATTTTTTCTCATTTAATTGTTACGATAGAATCTACATTCTAAGAGAACTGAGTCTGTCTTTCCATCCTTCTATTTGCAAAGTGTAGGACACTTTATATGTATGAATAAAGGAATTCTTTTATTAATTGCTTCGTTAGTGACACAACAAAGAAAATATATGCATAAAATTGGGGGGTGATGCATTTTTGTAAATCAAAACTCTTTATATTCTAATAATTTTCTGGAATCCAGCTTCTTGATCTTCATAGTTTTTAGACTTTTTTTTCTATCTTTTTTTTTAAGATGTTGCCTTTATTCAAAAACCATTTTTTAAATTGTTTAGAGTAAAATACTTTTCTTGAATGATGTAAGGTGAAGCATGACAATTACATCTTCTGAATGTTACTGAGTAACTTCTTTCACCCCAAAAATTTTCATAATCAGTGAGGGAAATAAAAGTCTTTTGATCATGCTTACTGTACTATAGTATGCAAGTGAAAATATTTCTTCATTTTTAATCCTATAATTTTATGGCTGAAATAGACCTTAAAAGATTCTTGGCCTATATCATTTTAAAAATTAAATTGAAGATTGGTGGGGTGCCTTGGTGGCTCAGTTGGTTAAGCGTCCAACTCTTGATTTTGGTTCAAGTCATGATCTCATGGTCCATGAGATCAAGCCCTGCATTGGACTCTGTGCTGTCAGCATGGAGCCTTCTTGGGATTCTCTCCCCCTCTCTCTCTTCCCCTCCCCCAGTCATGCTGTCTTGCACACTCTCTCTCTGAATAAATAAATAAATAAATAAATAAATAAATAAATAAACACTTAAAAAATGAAATTTAAGATTGCAGTAATTTAATTACTCATTGTTATTTACACAGTTAATCAGTGGCTACCAAGGAAAACCAGCCTCTGTTTCTAGTTCAGTTTACCCTTGCTTGCCTCTGCTTAAGACTCCTTTTAATTGGGGTGTCTGGGTAGCTCAGTCGGTTGAGCATTTGACTTCTGATCACGTCATGATCATGCTATCCATGGGTTTGAGAGCCTGGAGCCTGCTTTGGATTCTGTGTCACCCTCTCTCTCTGCCCTTCCCCAGCTCATGCTCTCTCTCTTTCTCAAAAATTAGTAAACATTAAAAAAAAATTTTTTAAGACTCACTTTGATATATAAGAAAACATCCCTTCATCTTTATCGAACATGTCATACCTTCAAATGTCATTTTAATACTTTATATAAATTTATCTATAGGACAATCTTACAAGGTAGACATTGTGTATACATTATTTTTAAATATTTTCACACTGCTTTGTAGACAGAATTTTGTAATCTCTTGTATTTAGCAATTTTTAAAAAATGAATTAATTTACATAACCAAAATATCTCATTAATGGAGATGATGCCTCCGAGAACTTACCCCTCCACACCATTTTTTTTCATTCAGTATCTTCAGGATAAAACTCCTTCCTTATTAAAAAGGCACTTTTTAAAAAGGCATAGAATAATTTAAGTCACTGTTGATGAGATGTGGACATTTTCATGAGCATACATATTGTATTGCAATATGGAGCACGTTTTGTCTCTCAGGCCCCCTGCAGTATTAAGCCATTAGCAATCATTTCTCTTCCTGTCACAAGACTACCAATACCCCTTCTACTGTTTACTCCTTCTGTTATATCTAGGGCTACCAAACCTTATTGATTAATTTACCAGGGTCTACCCAGTGCCTGGCCCTTAGTGAACTTGCAATAGTAATAAGTGGATAGATAATAAGGGTGGATGTTAAGATCATCAGGCTATTTTTGGGTCATGAGTTGAACCACTGAGTTCAAAGACTTTCTGATGACCCTTTGGAAGTGCTTTGTAAGTGGGTGCAACATTCCAACCTTGAGGTTATGTAGAAGACAGTTGACATCTTATTCCAGATAAGAATACATGTTGGGGCAGGAGGTCTTTGTTTAAGAGGGAAAAAAATACGTTCATGTAGATAATGCATCAAACATGCCATCCAACTCCTGAAAACTTGGCCTCAGACTATGGATGGTCTCAATAAAATGTTTTAGGACTAGCCTTGCTTTAACTTCCCTTCCACCCAAGGAGAAAAGCAAGTTGAATCATTTTTAATTCTCACATAGGCAATTGAATCAGAAAATAATGCCAGTGGTGGAGGGAACTTTGTTGCATTATTTCCTCAGCTTAATGGTAGGAATATTTCCACACATTTTGTCTGTGTGGAATGAAGTGCTATGGCTCCATCAGCCTAGGTGCTCATTTCCCCAGCCTAGTATCCCAATCTAAATTTGCTTGAGAATCATTGTGCACGGTTATTCAGCAGGGCAGTATTTTTCTCAGACGTACTGACATTTAAAAAAAAAATTTTTTTTAACGTTTATTTATTTTTGAGACAGAGAGAGACAGAGCATGAACGGGGGAGGGTTAGAGAGAGAGAGAGAGAGACACAGAATCCGAAGCAGGCTCCAGGCTCTGAGCTGTCAGCACAGAGCCAAATGCGGGGCTTGCACTCACAGACTGCAAGATCATGACCTGAGTGGAAGTCAGATGCTTAACCAACTGAGCCATCCAGGCGCCCCCAGGCATTTTTTAAAGTAAAATGCAATACACACTTACACACTTAGAAAATAGTCAAATAAGTATTAGTGTTTATTTTTGAGAGAGAGAGAGAATGCAAGCAGGGGAGGGGCACAGAGAGAGTGAGACACAGAATTTGAAGCAGGCTCCAAGCTCTCACTGTCCACAGAGTCCTACACGGGGCTTGAACCCAGGCATGTGAGATCATGACCTGAGCCAAAGTTGGGTGCCTAACCGACTGGGCCACCCAGGTGCCCCTATCTATTTTTTTATTGTTTATTTATTTATTTTGAGAGAGAGAAAGAGAAAGTGAGGGCTGGGGGAGGAGCAGAGAGTGAGGAGAGAAAGAACCCCAAGTAGGCTCCCCACTGACAGCATATAGTCCAACCCTGTCTCTATCTCAGGAACATTGAGATTATGATCTGAGCCAAAATCAAGAGTCAAATGCTTAACAAGACTGAGCCACCCAATTTGGGTGCCCCCAAATAAGTATTTTTTTTTAGTTGGCTGTGTGGATTTGAGAAGCTGAGATAACTATATTGCTTAAGTTTAGATGGAATGGAACGTTGTGTATTGTTCTAGTTCACTTTAGTTGTCCTATAAGGTTTCTAAAACTCAGACTTCTCGTCAACATTGTGCAGATAACCATACTTACCTTTTAGGGTTGTTATGAAGATTAGATTATACAGCACATGCAAAATCCCAGAATATTTCCTAGCATGAGAAACTAAGTATAATTGCTTCTCTAATTTTCTCTTCTCTATACTCTTTTTCTCCCTTTTCTGTCTCTTTAAAATAAGAACAATAACCAACATGTATTTATTTATTTTTCTGCATTTTTTATCAAGTTTTAGAGAATATGATTAGACACTTTGTTTACATTTTAAAGGTGTGTGGGTTTTTTTTTATATTCCCAAAGTAATATATAATGGAAAAGATATATATATTTTTTTAACTTTTAATTCCTATTTTACCCATCCTCCCACCTACCTCTCTTCTCGTAACTACCAGTTTATAACTAATATTTATTAAGAGCTTAAGTGTAATGGATAAGAGCACAAGCCCCAGAGTTAAATTCCCTGGTTTGAAATTTAGCCCCTGCTATAACCCTGTGACCTTGGACAAGGTACTTCTCTCTGCATCTGTTTCTTTCTCCATAAAATGAGGTTAATAACTTTACCTCCTTTGTTGTAAGGATCAAATAAATTAATACTGTTAAAATTCCTACGTCATTGTCTGGCACCCATGAAGGGTTTAATAAATGTTAGCTATTATTTTAATGTTTATTCTAATTTTACTAATCTGTATCTGATATTATGCTAAGAACATTGGAATATTGTCCCATTTAGTTCTCAGTATAACCCAAGATTTCCCTATAGATAAATGTATGTCAAGTATAAAAATGAGACTTGGAACAATGACCTGTTAGATAAAGATGAAGGGATGTTTTCTTATAGACCAAAGTGAGTCTCAAGCAAAGGTGAGCAAGGGTGCACTGAACTAGAAGCTGTGGCTGGTTATTTTTATTCCATAGGTGATGAATCTGAGAATTAGTGAAATGAGATACCTTTCACCGAACACGAAGTGGGAGGAAGAGAACCCATAGACACCTGACCATCCATTACATGGGATTTGACATACCTGGTTCCCCCATGACACCTAAAACTACACTTTCCTAGTAGAATTTATCTTCAAACTGTATATTCAAACCGTGATTGGTAACATATTTCCTTCGGAAACACAAACTTGGATTTTTTGATGTGTTTTACAACCTTTAATATAATACATCCATCATTAATTTTTTGTTATTTTTAATTTTTTAGTTATATGCTTCCTTGATGTCATCATAATGTTGATTTACTGTTAACAACTAAAAGCATAATGCTGTATACTGCAATTATGCATATATTTGTGACTCTAATTTTAATATAATTGGTTTCAGGTTCCATAATGAGAATAATTAATAACAGTATTTCTGCTCTAAAAGTTAATATGCAAATTTCCAATTTATTATAAGTAGGTTATAAAACATTCTTAATATTGATATTTTATGGTAAATAACCCTGTGTTGGTAAACTGTATATCCCCAAGCTGTCAACGACATATTATTATAAGCTTTCTTATTCCCATATCATTCCTCCCCTACATGTGAAAAGGATGCACTTTAATAAATATAGATTATTATGAACAGCTTCCAAGAGAATAATACAATAACTCTAGATTTTAGCCCATCAGACTTGATTGCTTCATAAATAGTGTTTGGGGCCTTCATTGTGGAAATTTAGCTGTTTTTTAACACTACAGATCTTCAAAACAAAAGACTTAACTTTATTTCATCATCTCAGGTTGTGGATGACTATAATTTATACATAAGTATCTCCAAATTGCTCTTGGTAAAATTAAATTATGTAACAATATCCAGTCACCGGTCTTCTGTAGGGAAACTAGCACTGTCTTGGCCATGGGCAAGGTAGTGTTCTTTGAAGGAAACTCCTTGAGTGTTACCTATGCTGATCTCTGTTGGTACCTTGTCCGAGGTGGGAAAAGAAGCTAGATTGGTACATTATTCATACCCTGCGTATCTACCTCCTGAGCTTGTAGTAAGGGGAAGAAGATAGAAGACAGAAAAGATGATAAAAGAAGGATAGAGATAATAAGTGAAGGGATCCCTTAGGTGCAAAAGCCACTCCGTCCTGGCCTCTCGATGACCTCAAGCAATGTATCTTTAAGGGTAAAGTAACTCAATAAACCAATCCATTCCAAGGTTAATTTCATTTAGCTTTAGCAATTATGTGGCAGCCAGCATTTTTTATGGTGAAAATATTTCATTGATGAACAGCAGCTGATTAGATGGTCTCATTGGAATAGATCTTTCTTATTGCTGCTACAGTACGCCTTGTCTGATTTCTCCTTAACTTGGGCACCCTCTGATAACTGCAGTGCTGATGGTAATAAAAATTAGAAAAAATGTATTAAATTTAGAATGTTGTACTGTGTTCAAACTGGGGCTTTTGGCAACCTGGTTTTTTATCCCTTGATTATTGCTTCTATTCACAGTAAATTTCAAATATTCATTGCTTTTAATATTCAATAATTAGTTTATCTTTCATAGCCAAAGAATGAAATGTGCAGTCAATCAGAACAATGGCTGGGGGTTTGATAGATGGCCAAACCCATGACTGGCTTGACTTATTTTTAATTAGGAAGACTGCTTAAATAGGCAAACTTTTGTTTCTAAGCAATAAAATGTTGATGGATGACTGTTTGGATAAATAATTTGTGAATATTTAGATCAATTAAAACTTAATCAGCTGAGAAATATTTGGACAGTAAAACTGAAAACATTTATCAATGCAAGGCCTTTGATTCTTAATAAAGTAGTAAGTTTTCCTCATTTGAATAGTTAGAAGGATTTAAACCAAAACTTGCTGAGTTTCTGAAATAATTCTTTTAGTAGATCTGCCATTTAGTATAATAAACAACGACATTACTGGTGAGAATTGGTGTCTCTAGAAGATTTTATAGTGTAAACCTTAAGAACTAGTCAGATACGGCCATTCTGTATTGGTTCTTAGTGATGTGGGCAGTTGTGAGTTGTGGTACAATTAATCATTGAAATTCACAGGTATACAAAATAATTGTCATGTGTGTTTTTTTCTTTCCCTTCTACAAAACCTATTAATCTACAGGTACTAGTTAATTATGGCCATTACTTTGTTAGGTATTTCTCCTTCCACTTATCCACAGTCCAATTTGGGGTCTATATGACTGATAAAGGGGGCTGGGAACTAAATGAATGAAGTATATAGATTTTTAAATTTTTAATGTTTATTTTTTGAGAGAGAGAGAGAGAAACAGAGTGCATGTGGTGGTGGGGGCGGGGTGCAGAGCGAGAAGGAGACAGAATCTGAAGCAGGCTCCAGGCTCTGAGCTGTCAGCACAGAGCTCTCTGTGGGGCTCAGACTCACAAACACTGAGATCATGACCTGAAGCGAAGTCAGATGCTTAACCTACTAAACCACCCAGGCTCCCTGTGACGTATACAGATTTTTTTAAAAATCAAGAGCATCCTAAGAATATAGTTCACCTAAAAATTAGCAACCAAGACCAGATGGGGATCCAAAGAAGCTTACTCAGACAATACTTAAGTTAATAAAGTTAACAATTTACACTTTGTACTTTAGTAAAAAAATAAAAAGTTAATGAAATGTCCCTTTTTGTTTCCTTGTTGTAATTTAGTCAACAAATAATAAAATAATTTTGATTGTTTTTCAAGTTTAAGTTTTAGATAATGAGGTACAAACCTTACCTTCTTGCACAGCCTTAACTGTGCTTTACATTTGACTGAAGTTTTGGTGCACGATCAGTTAGGTATTGCCATACAGTTGAAAAGAGGAAACAGTTTCTGACTGGGAGAAAATGCCAACTATAAGAAGTCACTCAAATGTCACTGTCCATTCTTTCTCAAGATTTTATATTTGAGAGGTTATATGATGTTATAGAACAGATACGTATTCAGTTATGGTTTAAAATTCCCAACCTGATAGACCACCTCTAGTGGATTGAGTGGTAACTTCCCAAAAGGTGTGTCCACCTAGAACCTGGAAATGTGACCTTATTTGGGGAAAAGTTCTTTTCTGGTATAATTCAATTCAGGATCTCAAGGTAAGATCATCCAGAATTAAGCAGTCGTACTCTCAATCCAGTGGCAATATAAGAGACAAAGGAGGAGAAGATACAAAGGGGAGAAGGCGATGTGACTGTGGAAGCAGAGATTATAGGGATGTAGCCAGGCAATGCCAAGGATTGCCAACAGCCATCAAGAGCTAGAAGCAACAGAGACAGATTCTCCCCTGGAGCCTTCGCAGTGAGTGCAGCCTTGCTGGTACCTTGATTTTAGACCTCCAGCCTTCAGAATGTGAGAGCATACATTTGTGCAGCGTTAAGCCACCAACTTTGTGGTGACTTGTTTACAGTGACCCTAGGAAACTAGTAGACTGGCACATGTGCGGTTCCTTCCCTATTCTCTCCTGACTACTGTCATCAAGGAAAAATGAAACCATTTAGGAAATCAGACTGAAATGAGGTGTTTTTGTAACTTAGCTGTATCAGGGAACAAAGTATTGCGAGGGATGGCATTGCATAAATGTGGGATTATCTGTGCAAGTTTTGTGTCACGCCATGCGTTTGCCTCTGGTGAGCATAATGGCATTTTGAACATTACATAGTATGATTTGATGGAATAATGAAAAAGACAGCTACATAATTCAAAAAGTTACCTTTTCTTTAGCACTTAAATCTCTTGCAATAACCCTCATAGTCCTTCTCTAAAACAGGCGGGATTGGTCCTTTCTTCATAAGGCAGCGATTTGAAGTGATTCAGGGTAGTCTGTTGGCCCCATACCCCTCTCTCTGGACTTCTTTTTTTCTAGGTCCTTTTGCCTGAATTTGACCCCTTTGTCTGGCACTCTAAAGCCCTAGAAACTAGCAATTATCACATTTAGAGTGTCTGACCTACCTGTGGCTGTAACAGTACCACTGTGGTCTCTCATGCATTGTTACCTTTCGTGTTACGACATTTCTTTCTGCAAAAATCCCCTGTGCTAGCGAGGGCCCGATTCCATTGTCTTCCTAGTCAGCACCTTTCACTGAGTAGGCTCTAATCTGAACAAGCCGTTTACCTCCTCTCTGACATGTATTTTATGCACCACACCGGCTTGTTTTTTACTTCACAGCTATAATACGTGATCCCTTTACAGAACAAAGCATGCTTTAATGTTCAGAGGTTAAATCTCAAATTCAGGGGCATCATAAAAGTGTGTGTGTGTGTGTGTGTGTGTGTGTGTGTGTGTTTTCAAAGAACTAAATTATGCTATTAGATATTATACCATAGATTAAATTCTGTGCTAACCACTAAACCCTGACTGGATGATTCTGCAGCTCAGTAATTTATCCCTGATATATGTATTTAGGCTATGTATACTCCAGTTATGACCAGAGTATTAATTTGCTGCCAAACACTTGCATTGTTATTTACCATTAGCATTTCAGATTTGTTCATTTTTTCATGCATTTACTGTCCACCATCCCCTCCACCAAACTCAGTGCAGTTTTTGCTATGAATAGTCTGTTAACTGGGCTTCATAAAATACAGATTAATTATACCTTAAAGGCCCTCCTTTAAGTAGCCCACATTTATTTTACAAAGCAGTCACAGGCAGCATGAGGGAGTCGACAAATGGATTTCCTTATTTTTGACCTCAGTGATTACTTTGTTCTACTTTTTTCAAATGTTATCACCAAAAAAATGAGGGCAGGTATATATGGATAGGTGTGAATAAGTATTTGTGGAGTGAGAGACACTGAAGGAATATATGGATCAATGAAAGAGTATAAGAGAAATACAAATGCCTTGGGTTTAAGGTATATGAGGTAATATCTTTTCATAAATATTCTATTCCATGAATTGGGAAGTATATTTTTACATTTCTAAACCTGGGAGGTGCCCTCCATAAAGTTGTATATTAACTATAGTTTCTAATAAAAAATCCATTAAAGAATCATTGTTAGTTACTTTTCATACCGTGTTTTCTTTTGGTACCATGACTATCAAATTTCAGAACATTTTTATCACCTTAAAAAAGGAACCCTGTACTCATTTATAGTCACTCTCCTTTCTTCCCATCCTATTTTCTGTCCCTATGAATTTTCCCATCCTGGACATTTTATATAAATGGCATCATACAATATGTGGCCTTTTATGACCTGTTACTTTCACTTAGCATAGCATTATCAAGGTTGATCTATATTGCAGCATGTATCAATATTTTATTTTTCTTTATGGTCAAATGGTATGCCATTGCATTTGTTGATGTAGGGGGTCCAACTTCATTCTTTTTTATCTTTTATAAATGATTCTTTTTCTTTTCCCTTCATTTTTTTTTAAATTGAGGTATAATTGACATACAACATTGTATTTCATGTGTATGCATAATGATTGAATATATGTATATATTGAAAAGTGATCACTACAATAAGTCTAGTTAACATCCATCACCATCCATAGTTGTAGAAAATGTTTTTCTTATGATGAGAACTTTTAAGATACACTTAGCCACTTTCATGTAAGCTATACAGTATCATTAACTATAGTTGCCATGTTGTCCATTACATCCCCATAACTTTTAAATTTTATAACTGGAAATTTGTTGCCTTTGATTCCTTACACTCAATTTGCCCACCCCCTCCTCCCAACCCTCCCTTGGCCCTGCCTCTGGCAACCACCAATCACTTCTGTGTATCTTTGAACGTGTTTATTTTGTTCTTTGTTTTGTTCCTTTTTTTTAGATCCCACATATAACTGAAATCATATTATATTTGCCTTTCTCTGTCTGACTTATTCTAGCAGAATGCCCTCAAGGTCCATCCATGTTGTTACAGATGGCAAGATTTCATTCTTTTTTATGGTTAAATAATATTCCATTGTGTATATACCACATTTTCTTGGTCCACGCATCTGTCAATAGACCCGAAGGATAGTTCCATATCTGGGCTGTTATAAATAATACTGCAATGAACACAGAGTGCATATGTCTTTTTAAGTTAGTGTTTTCATTTCCTTCAGATAAATGCACAGAAGTGAAAATTTTCAATCATATGGTAGTTCTGTTTTTAATTTTTTAAGGAATCTCCATATTGTTTTCCAAAGTGGCTGTACCAATTTACATTTCTACCAGTTTATTTCCCCTCCTGTCCACATCTTTGCCAAGACTTTTTATATCTTTTCTTTTTGATAATAGCCATCCCGACAAGTATGAGGTATTATCTCATTGTGCTTTTTGATTTGTGTTTCCTTGATGATAAACGATATTGAGCATCTTTTCACGTACCTGTTGGCCATATATATGTCTTCTTTGGAAAAAAATGTCTGTACAGAATTGCCCATTTTTTAAAAAATCAGATTGTCTTTTTGCTTGGAGTTGTTCTTTAGATATTTTAGATATTTACCCCTTATCAGATGTATGATTTGCAAATATCTGTAGGTTGCAGATGCAGTAGGTTGCCTTTTTGTTCATTTGGTTGCCTCATTCAGTAGGTTGCCTTTTTGTTGTTGTTGATGGCTTCCTTTGCTGTGCAGCAGATTTTTGGTTTGATGGGGTCCAACTTGTTTATTTTTGCTTTTGTTCTCTTTTGTCATCAAATTCAAAAATCCTCACCCAGACCTATGTGAAGGAACTAATTCCCTATGTTTTCTTGTAGGATTTTTATGGTGTCAGGTCATAATGTTCCATTTTACGTTAATCCATTTTCAGTTAATTTTTGTGCACGGTGTAACATGGTTGCCCAGTTTCATTATTTTGTATGTTGGTGTCCAGTCCTCCCAATACCACTTACTAAAAAACTGTCCTTTCTTCACTGTATATTCTTCCTACTTTGTCGTAAACTAATTGACCTGTATTGGTGAGTTTATTTCTGGGCTCACTATTGTGTTTCATTGAGCCATGTATCTGTTTTTATGTCAATACCATACTGATTTGATTATGAGAGTTTGGTGATATAGTTTCAAATTGGAGACAAATTCTTTTGTAATATGGATATACAGTTGTTCCAACATCATTTGTTGAAAGGTGGTTCTTTCCCCCGTTGAATGATTTGCACTTTGACCATAACGCTATGATCAAAAATCAATTGACCATAAATATAGGGATTTATTTCAGGGCCCTCAGTTTTATTCTATTGATTGATGTATTTTCCTTATGCCAGTACCACACTGTGGTGATTCCTGTAGCTTTGTAGTAAGTTTTTTTTTTTTTATTTATATATGAAATTTATTGTCAAATTGGTTTCCATACAACACCCAGTGCTCATCCCAAAAGGTGCCCTCCTCAATACCCATCACCCACCCTCTCCTCCCTCCCACCCCCCATCAACCCTCAGTTTGCTCTCAGTTCTCAACAGTCTCTTATGCTTTGGCTCTCTCCCACTCTAACCTCTTTTTTTTTTTTTTTTCCCTTCCCCTCCCCCATGGGTTCCTGTTGAGTTTCTCAGGATCCACATAAGAGTGAAACCATATGGTATCTGTAAGTTTTGAAATGAGAGAGTGTCCATTAAGAGTTTCCTAAGACCAAAGAAAAAAGATGCACATTGCCAATTATCTACAGACTTCATTCTGCTTTCAGTATCAAATTGTGTGTTGTCTAATCTTAAATAACATCACATTTTGAGCCTTGACATTCTAATCCACTGGTTTCCTCACACTTGAGATGGAATTCATTTGTTCTTATTCCTCTTCCCAGGGTCTCAGTTCTAATTTTCCTCAAACAACCACTCAAACAAGAATGCTTGTGATTTCTTAAGAGCTGTCTCTATTTTACCACCCAAGCACAATCTAAATCCATAGAGGAGAAATATTTGTCTTTAAGGCAGTGAAGCTCTAGGAGAACTATTCAATTAGCAACCAGAACATTTAACAAAAATTGGGTGGCACATCTCCTTTCCTAACTCTTCCAGGAACGATAGGGAGATAATTGTACATTTGCAAAACTAAGTGTCCCTTACTGAGTTTTCTCAGGACAAAGAATACTCTTGACCCAAGGTTTGATTTTAAAATGTTAATTTTCCTATCTCCACCAGAGTACTTTATAATAAATCATTTCTCCTAATTTCGCTTAGATCTTTCAATACTCAACTTGGCTTTGTATCTGCTATTCTCTGGTATCTACCACAAAAACACTGTATGACCTTGAGAAAGTTTCTACACTACTCTGAATCTTAATATCCTCATCTATAGAATGAGCATAATGATGGTATCTTGGAGTAATGAGGATTAAATATGTCTAGGAAACGTACCATGTTTGTTTATGAACATTCCTTTATCTGTTCGTGCATAGACTGTACATTAACATGTGAGTGCTCCAGTATTTATTATGAGGTACTAGAATTCAGTGTATAGTTTTGTCTGGCTCTCTAAATAGTCCATATATAACCAGAAAATAGAACTGGCTCCATGTTTCTATATTTTACTCAACATTAAACATGGCTCTTTGTATCTAGTAGATGTTATAAGATTTCTAGGATATCTAAGATGTCTAGGAAATTAAACTTCATTTTACTCTAACCAACCATTTATCCTACATGTAATTCAACATCAGTAATCATAACCTGAGATATTCTATTAAGTAATTAGCTATACTGTCAAAAATTGTTAATTTTTCTACATATTTGAAAAGTTAAGTATCTTTGGAAAACACCACCATATCATCCAAGTCAGTGCGTTGTGAAAAATTGAATTATCGATACTTAGTGTGGAGATTTCTTTTTCATAGGTTTTATTTTCCTTCTTTCCATAAATAATTAAGATATACCAACTAGGTAGTAAGCAACTGTGTTAGATGAGGAGGATTCCTCAGTGAACTACACAAATAGGAAGTTTGTATCCATCAAGGAAGACAGGTACTGAACAAGTAACCAACAGTGTGGTGAGCGCTCAGAAGGTTGAAGGCCTTGAATTGTAAGGAATAAAAGAATAAGCAGCAGCAGAGAGAATGGGGAAATAGTTTGAAAGTAGTATTTATTTGTAAGGTAATTTATTAGATATTGAAGGAGAGGGCTACATGGAAACAGCAAGGCATTTCAAGAGAGGAAAACGCAGATATCATTCATTCATTCAGTTTTTTTTCTGAGTCTCCACTGTGCTGACCAGGTAAAGAAAGCAAGACCCATTCCTTCATTTTATAGGGTTTGCTTTCTAGTGGGGGAGGAAAATGTTCTTCGAGTAATATTGCGAAAAATAATCACCAACTGACATAAATGCTGATAAAATGTCAGTGGTACTGTAACATTTGTAACAAAGAAAGTAAACATAGACAGAGGGTATTAAGAAAAACTTCACTGACGGGCTCCTGGGTGGCTCAGTGAGTTAAGCATCTGACTCCAGCTCAGGTCATGATCTCGCAGTTTGTGAGTTTGAGCCCCGCGTCAGGCCCTGTGTTGACAGCTCAGAGCCTGGAGCCTGCTTCATGTTCTGTGTCTCCCCCTCTCTCTGCCCCTCCCATGCTCATGCTCAAAAAAAAAAAAAAAAAGAAAAAGAAAAAGAAAAATTTCACTGAGGAAATGATTGTCAATGAGATCGGAAGGATAAGTAAAGATTAAAGGGGAAGCATCTTCCAGGCAGAAAACAACGTATGTGCAAAGGTATTGTGGTAGAATAGTATATGGAACATATAGGGAAGTCGAAGTAGACCTGCCTGTGGCTGGAGTACACAGAACAGTGGAGTGAATGCATTAGAATAGGAGATGGTGATAGGGAATTATTGATTTATTTTTTCTGTGTTTTTATTTCAGGACTTATTTGGGTCACTATACTTAAGCATGCCGCTTTACTGGCTGAAGATTAGGAAAATTGCATATACTCCTATAAAAGATGTTCAGTGTTTCAAATTCTGTGTGGTGTTCAGTGCCCTGAGCTTTATATAAATGGGATCATCAGTTCCCAGGTCTCAAACCAGTCACCTGTAATAACTACAGAGGTAACAATTCATACTTGATTTGCATATGCCAGGTACTAAAATGTAATTTCTCCCTTACAATCCTTACCCAATTCTGGACACATGTATTCTTGATATTCCTATTTTGCAAAAGAGGGAACGGAGACGTGAGAAAGTTGTATAACTTGCCAGAGTTCACACAGGTGGGAAGTGGAAAAGCCAGGAGCTGATTCCAGGTTATTTAATGTCAATACATATTAATCACTACACTACACTGGCTCCCTGTTATTTCCACTAAGTGAAAATGCATCTTTGTCAGAGGCGATGATTTGGCCAAGAAACTCAGAATTGAGTTTGGAACATGATGCTAATGAAATAGCCGGACTCAATTTCTAAATGCCGTGTTGTTAAGAAACCGATACTTGCATTCATATGTGTAAAGGCAAAGGTGTAGTTTGTTCATTATCCAGTAGTGGGCAGCCATGAGTGCAGTACAGAGAGATATATAAGATTTCAGTACCACTAGTATTATTTGTTATCCCCAGGTTTGTACACAGATATGAGAAAGATTGAAAATGCCAAGAATTCAGCAAGAACCCACTTAGGTGGCAGTGCTTAGAGCAGATAGCGCACACAATGCCATTGGTGCTCTTTCTGTCCCGATTAAGAAGACATTTGTCCTGGTCCCCCTTCCTAGAGTACTTGCCTCACGTGGTTATTCTAAGGAATAGAGCATAGCTACAAAATATCTGATGTATAGTAGAAATGGGGAACGATGTGTATCCATGTAGTTAGACAGCTAATCAGGTTATTACTTTAATAGCCCCAATGTGTTTTTAGTTTTGTTTAGCAGTTTTTAATAATCATCAATTAAATATGTTTAAGTATAATTAAATAGTGTTACATCATGGAGATTTTATATCTTTGCATAGCTGCACATAAGATCCTTTGTCTTTCTGTCTTGGGCTCTAGTTTTAAAATAGGTGCCCATGGTGATCATACCATAGATTTATAAGGCAAGTACCACCTGGAGAAACCTAATTCCTTCCTCCATAAATTTCCTTCATTGGCCAAAAAAAATACATAAGCGCTTGTTAAATTTGAAACTGATGCAAAAACAAATATTTAGTGACTAGCTCTTCAGTAATGACACTGTACCCACATATATAGAAACTAACATTATTGCATACCAAGAAGGACAAACCACCAGCTTTAAAAAGAGAACACATTTAATGAACTTAGGGATTTGGGTAGTGGGAGAGTAGGGACCTTTCAGAATTTATCTCCTGTCTGTAGCTTTTCCAGTTGAATCCTACTTTTATTTTTCCCCAAGGGAAAATCACCACTTCTTCCAAATCCGTTCAAGTCCAAAGTCACAATAAGGTGCATCTGGGCAGGGGGGTGGGCATGCCGAGTTCAAACGTTCCATGCTTCTAGCATGCTGGCCCAGTATTGTCTTTTTCACACTCTCTTGATTTTCGTTATTTATCACTTTCATAGTTTATGATTTTATCCATCAGTCTGTTTTGCTTGTCAACCCCACTAGAAAATCTACCAGTGCCTTGCTTTGTTCAATAAAGTTTTGTTGGGTTAGCAGGCTAGTAAGTCACTCTACATGGAAACCAGGATCCCAAAGAAAAGCCGGGAGGAGTGGCAACTTTGAGATTTTTAACGTTTTAGAGCTAAACGTGGAAAATAAATTCAGAGACCAAGATGAATGTCCTTTCTTTTTGGAAGAGATGTGATCGGGGGGAGGATGGAAATGGAGATCTCTCAAAGAATTTATTCATTTTACTACCAGGTGATTATCATGCATGTGACTTTTTGATCAGAGGTATGATGTAACACTGGATTGACAGTTCTCCTACTCTTACTGAGCTGCTGTCTTATGATTGAGTTTTAAAATAGACCCATTGGAGAGAGCCAAAGTATAAGAGACTCTTAAAAACTGAGAGCAAACTGAAGGTTGATGGGGGGTGGGAGGGAGGGGAGGGTGGGTGATGGGTATTGAGGAGGGCACCTTTTGGGATGAGCACTGGGTGTTGTATGGAAACCAATTTGACAATAAATTTCATATATTGATATATAAATAAATAAAGAAATAAATAAAATAGACACATTGTTTGCCTCAGCTAATCAGGACCTAGTTAGTGTGTCTTGAAAAAGGAAATTTATGCAAGTGTTCTTTATTGCCTTTAAAAATTTTTCATTTTAGGGCTCCGGGGGCCTCAGTTGGTTAAACATCTGACTCGTAGTTTAGCTCAGGTCATGATCTCACTGTTTGTGGAGTCAAGCTCTGCATCGGCCTTGGTGCTGACCACCCAGAGACTGCTTGGGATTCTCTGTCTCCCTCTCTCTCTACCCATCCCCACTTGTGCTGTCTCTGTCTCTCTCCAAATAAGTAAATAAATAAAATAAAAATAAATAATTTTTCATTTAGTTGGACCATTGATAGAAAATAGACATAATAATTAATTCATGGAATATTTCAAGGTGTAAAATGCAAGACCTATTGGAGAAAAGTTCCTGTGTGATAGTACCAAACTGGAAATCCCAGACATCTGAGCCCCTTACTACCTCTGATTTGCTCTGTGATCCATATCATAATAATGATAAGAAACAAAGTCTGCAGTGTGAGTTCATTGGTGGTAGCAACCTATCGTAATAGCCGAGCAAGGAACACGTGTGTAGACAGCAGATGCTCAGTAAAAGCTCTTAAATAGGCTGCCCTCTTAGTGTCTATGTATTTTTTTTCTCTTTAATTGGCTAGATGGAAGAAGAATTTAAAATATCGTCACATAGTAGTGGGTATGTGATGCCAATTACTATTTTCCAACCAAATGATGAAGTTAAAAAATATTTGCATATAAATGTTACATTGGGTTGAAGTTTTTAAATACTGAAATGTAGGTAAAATGGTCAAAGTGTGGCACTTGGAGATGAACCAATGTATTACATTTGTGGAGCCTTCATATTTATTACTTTGAGTGTCATTGCCATTTCCTGCTGGAAATTAAGCATCACAAATGCTTCGTTTGACCAGGTGGCCTTGCTGCCTTGAAAATGAATGGTGAATCCGGAAATATAAATTATAATCACATCATAAACATCCTCCTCTTACCCTTGGCGATGAAATAAAATAGTGCATTTTAAGCTTGTTTTGAAGGTTAAGCAGAAAATCTTGTCTTGGATAATTAATATTTCAATAAAAATCAATGTTGCTACAGTTAGCAGGTAGGTAATCTAGCTAATTGGCTCAATATTAAATTTGTTAACTATGAGTTGTCTTGTAGCTTAAATTGTGTTTGTAGAAAAATGGAAATCGGTGAGGTATTTACTGAATTTGTAGCATGTCTTGTTAAGCCAGCTGTAGAGAGCTCATGATACAAATATGGAGGACCATAGGAACTTGTCCTCAGATTGCTGCTAAAACAATCCTTGTGATTTTCCCTAACTGCTCTGTCATGGCACCAAATACTTTAACACTAAGGAAGTTTTTACCCTGCTCACAGAATGTATGTTGTCCCTTTCGCTTCACTCCTTCACTTTCTCCTTGGCAATCCAAGATGCCATTTTTACACCTTGGAAAAATAACTAATAGCTAAATTCTCTATACAATTTTACTATTTAGAGAGCACTTTCAAATCTCTTTCTTTTGATCATTACAAAAGTCTCATAAGGTATGGTTTATCATCATGATCATCCCCATTTTATTCACTGTGGAATGTGCAACTCACAGATGAGAAACAGCTTCCTCTGGTACTTTGAGGTTTGTGTCACTGTTGTGACGCTAATAGTGTCAAACCCAGGAGTCAAAACTCAGACTTCTGACTTCAAGTCGTGATGTCTGTTCACCACACCACATTGCTATTTTCATTTGAAATGAGCTCCTTTCTTAAACCAAAGAAATAGACCTTTACTAGCTGGGTCTGACACCTGTCAATATTTTGTGAAGATACCTTCAAATGCTGGTTCCTAAAACTAGTCTAAGATGAAATTGTACTATGTATTTTCAGTAAGGCAGAGTTTAGATAAAGAACAGGTATTCTCCTGAAATTATGCCCTTCCTATAATTTTTAATGTTGAAAGTTTTTTTTGTTTTATGAATTGATAATAGTGGAAGATGGTGGAGGTAATGACAGTAACTTGTATTGAATACTTAGAAACATCTTTGTTGATTTTGTATACCTCTTTTTTTTCCCTTAAAATTCTATTGCTTCATTAAATCCAAAGTCTATACACCAGCAGCAGATGGAAGGGGTGTCAGGTAAAAGTGCTTCTCTCCTATAGCTTAGTTCGTCCTTAGAAATCAGCAGCTGACTCAAGGGTACCAGCAAGACAAGCACACTTTCTGTAGGCCTCAATGCCTGTCATTATGGTGTTCCCTGGAGGCCATCTCTTGGACCTCAGCACCTGTAGTATTTTCAAGGTTAGATTAATTATGTCCTGTTACTGAAGAAAACAAGAGTGGCTAATCCATCTCTTTTCATTTAGTTTTGGAGGCAGCTGTTGGAGATATACAACCACTTAGGATGAGGCAACGTTGCCTTTTAAATCCTCATACCTCCCCATCCTTGAACCAGGCCAATATATTGTCCCTTCTTTCTGAGGGAGGAAACACATTGTATAATCCTTCTTAAGTCTGGCTCCGTCAAAGACAAAGAATCATAAAAGCTGCAGACTTTTGTGGAACATCATACCCTTTTTTCCAGGTGTTTCATGCACAACTACTACACCTGTCTCCCAGCACTGACCCATAAGGATTAAGCAAAGTAAACAAAGACAAATTATCCAGAGTTAATCAATGGAGTGGACTCAGCAAAGTGATGTGAAATTCAAGTGTCATGTGACTAAGAGTTGCTGTTTGTGAAGCTGATGCAGTGGGAATAGCAAGACTTTAAAAGCAACACTCACTAGACAGTCAGTGTTCAGGGAGATTCTGTTGCCAGCTGAGGCACAGGCTGAGGGTCTCTTCTACCGAACATGGCAGATTGCCTCCAGAAACACAGGCGATACGTACCCTACTGGTATAGACAGTGTGTTTTATGGTGTTGTCCTTATTTGGGGGGTTTGCTTTTCTATTAAAATTTCAGATGAGAAGCAAATGTGCTTGTAAAATACTGCTTCTCTCTCACTGTACTGTCTAGAAGCGCTGAGTGTTCTGGAATTCAAAGAGCATGATCGAGTCTGACACATCTTCCAACGGTTTGTTTTCAAAGTCAGCACTTCAAGCAAAATGCATATAGTTAAAATTTCTGTGAAAATTCCCTTAAATCACGGGTATATGTGCCCACGTTAGGACAGGCATGTTTTTTTTTTTTTCTTCACCAGAATCAGAACATGTAAGTAACCATTTCCTTGGTTTAGTATCAAATGAAAAAACTAGCTTGAATTCAGAACTGTGTTGTATGAAAAATAGATATTTTTAAATGCTAGAAAACATGGCAAAGTACTCCCTCTATGTGAAGCTGGTAAATAATGAAACTAAGTAATAACATAGATTTGGGTTCCCTATCTTTAATGCAGTATGGACATTTGACCAAGCAAGTGACATGATGGGTAGAATTGTCCACATTGTTTATGTGGCTAGCTCTTCTGTGGCACTTCTGCTACCCCACTGCGAGGCATCTGACAAGCTGTTTTACCTCTCTAAGCCTCAGTTGTATTCTAGGAATAACGGAGGTGATGTCAACATCCATGACTACATTAAGGATCCACTGAAACAAAGTATGTGTGACTATTTCCTCCCAACTATAGAAGTAAGACATGCCATGTTGGAAAAAGAAAGTAGGCAAAGATCTAAAGAAGAAAAGTTACAAAGGAAAAATGACCAAGAGGGATCTTGCACTCTAGTGGGAGAGAAAGACAAAAGGTATTAATAAATTATTAGTTCCAGAATTAGTGCGATAAATGAAAAGACAACAAATGTTATGGAAGCGTGAAGGAGCAACATATAACCTACTCTGAAGTACCCAGTTGGCTCTGCAAAGAGATGATGGCAGAGCCTAGTCCTAACAGATGGTTGAAGAGGCCAGGAGAGTTGGCAGGGTGTTTCATGCAGCAGGAGCTGCAGAGGCAAGGAAGCCCAACATCAGAAATATGCAGGGCACATGCCAGTACTCCATATCTCAAGGTTGTCAAATATGAAGTGGGGAGTGACAGGCCTGGGGCTAGAGAGAGGTAAGGATCAGGTCAGGGAGGGTCTGTTAGATGTACCAATGAGCTTGATTTAGCCTTTTGGTGAGTAATGATTTTGAAGGGCTTTAAGAAGCAAAGTGACATAATCAAGTTTGTGTTTCACAAGTTGATTACTATGGCTTTATTTTGGAGGGTACATTTAAGGGACTGGAATGCCAGAGCTTAGGAAAATACTTATAATAGTGTTTATTATTCCAGGCAGGAAATGGTAAGAGTCTATCCTAAGACAAAGGCACTAGAATTAGAAAAGGCATATTTGGAAAATATTTATGAGGTGAAATCATCAGGGTTTGGTGGATGGTATGGTTGATGGTGGGGAGAGGGCATGAAGAGTATAGAATGACTTCCAAGTTGCTGTCTTGTATGGTGGGTTCCCATTGAGTGAGTTTGGAAGCAGGTTAGGGTTGGAGATTGGGAAGGTGGAAAATTTCAAATATACCAAGTTTTACGATATAGCATGCAAAGCTGGATACTTATGAGTGTGAAAAAGGCCATTATAAATCATTTTTCAGGAAAATAAATATAAACCACAACTATCTCAGGAAAACTAAGATCTAAAGTCGCCTTATCCGTAAGACATTTAAGTATGTATGTCTATGCTAATCAGGCTGTTGAATATATGAGGAAAATATATCTGCAGGTTTGAAGGTCTGCAGTAAGTAGACACAAGCATAAAGGTTAGAATTAATATCATGAGCGTGTATTAGATTACCCATGAGAGTGTATGAGAAAGAGAAAAGAGAAGCAGGCCAAGGCTACCATGGAGAACACTGGTGTTTAAAGGGTAGGCAAAGTTGAAAGAGCCCATAAAGGAGACAGGAGGGGAGACACACAGGAGGTAGGAATTGTAACAAGGTAGAGAGCAAATGTACAATGCAGCAAAGAAATGAGAAATTAGATAAAAGAAACAAAAAATGCCTACTGTATCTAGCAACAGAGAGTTGAGTTTTGCCAGAGTGATTTCAGGTAGAATGGAGGACAGTATCCAGATGAAGGTGAGGTATGCATGGAGTGAAGAGTAGATGGGAAGGAAGGAGGTAGAAGAAGCAAGGGCACACTGAAAGAAGGAGAGAGAAAGACAGGGACATAGGTAAAGGAGTATAATCAAAAGTTTTGCTTTATTTTTTGTTCAAATTGATAGAAATTGACTTATTTTAATAGACTGAAACCACAAGTTAAAAGATAAAATTTTCTTTTTTCTTTTTTTATTTTTTTAATGTTTGTTTATTTTTGAGACGGAGACAGAGCACAGATGGGGAGGGGCAGAGAGAAAGAGGGAGACACAGAATCTGAAGCAGGCTCCAAGCTCCAGGCTCTGAGCTGTGCAGCACGGAGCCTGATGTGGGGCTGAAACTCACAAACCATGAGATCATGACCTGAGCTGAAGTTGGATGCTTAACTGACTGAGCCACCCAGGCATCCCAAAAGCTAAAATTCTCATTCATTAGTAGTACTGACTTCTTTAAGTTTTGTTCACATTTAAAGACTGTACTCTATTAATTCATTTCAGTTCTGTTTTACATGTCACTCTTTTAAGTAGATAGGGAGGGGAATCCACCATTCTTATTGGGCACTTTCATTGACACAGTGCTGCAGGATGATTTAAGAACACCTGGAAAGTGGAGGAAGACCTCAGAAAGGTGATGCATGTGTGATACTGAATGAAGAGGAGACTGAGCCACCTGCAGGCATTGAGGGCTTAGGTGGTTCCCAAAATTCTCGTGTTGGGTGATAATGAAGTTTTCATCTCAACTCAGTTGGGCTTTTGACTGAGACCAGTGCTAATCCAGAGAGAAATGTCAATGCCACTGCTCTGTGTTTTTTTTTTTTTTTTTAACGTTTATTTATTTTTGAGACAGAGAGAGACAGAGCATGAACGGGGGAGGGTCAGATAGAGGGAGATACAGAATCTGAAACATGCTCCAGGCTCTGAGCTGTCAGCACAGAGCCCGACACAGGGCTCAAACTCACGAACTGCGAGATCATGACCTGAGCCGAAGTCGGCCGCTTAACCGACTGAGCCACCCAGCCGCCCCTGCTCTGTGTTTTCTATGTCAACCTCGTTCCTTTCTGATCAACCTACCATTCCCACAGCAATTCTTCTTCTGTCTTCCACATCACTCTCATGTAAGTGCATTTCCCTTCTCTACCTTCAGAGTGACAGTCGTTTTCTTCTTGTGCACTCCGGAGTGAAGGAGGGACTCCTTTCCTATACAGATTGACTGACAAATCATGGTTACCCTTCACTTGGTTAGCTCTTGTCAAATGTAGATATCAAGTGTTATTTTACATATTTTGAGTTTTAGAAAGCCTTCTGGAATCACCAAACTTTGTCTTGTGAGCCAGACATACAAGAGGCAGGGGTAAGGCAGCAAATTAAAACATACGGTACTTTTTCATACTATCGAGTTTATCTCTTTGCTTTCATTTGGAAAGGGCTACAGAAGGGGTGAATATGAGAGGAGTTTTGGAACCAATGTGTGGCCAGAGAGTATGAGGCAACATCATTTGGTTTATAGGTGTTTATTCAATACTATTTTCTTATTTTCATTAACCATCCAGAACACGCATCCAGTGTTTCTTGGAGCAGTTTACAAACAGCCTATTGTTCTTACAAGATTCCCAGGATTCTGAAGTCACTTCCCCTTCGACCATAGATTGAAGAGCTCTCTCTGGAAGTAGAGAAGGCCATTACAGCTGCACAAGAGACTGGTTGTACTTGTAAAGTTCACCCAGCCACCTGCTGGTACTCTTTATTCATCATATGCTCTGTGGGACAGTAATGCCTTTCCAGCAGGCATAAGTGATGGTTTGCTTTTGCATCTTAAAAGCATTAATCTTATATGATATGATCCATATGCTTTGTACAGTGACTGTAACAATTAAATGTTCACATGGATTCCTTTAGGGCACTGGTTTGCCTTGTTTCAAAATTCAACTACTGCTAATGTTTTTATTTCCATCCACTTTTTTGAGGATCTGTTTTCAAGCCACTTTTCTTCTGCTCCTGTTTTGTTCCCACCCTTGCCCTCTTCCCTATACAAACTCTTCTATTACATGTAGGGTACCTGTGGAAGTACACCATCTCTGATCATCCTGTAGAAAGCCATGTCCCACCTTTCAATCTCTGTAACGTTAAAAAATTTCCCAACAGATGGGGTGCCTGGGTGGCTCAGTCAGTTGAGCGTCCGACTTCAGCTCAGGTCATGATCTCGCGGTCCGTGAGTTCGAGCCCCATGTCGGGCTCTGTGCTGACAGCTCGGAGCCTGAAGTCTGCTTCGGATTCTGTGTCTCCCTTTCTCTCTCTCTCTTCCCCTCTCCCACTCATGCTTTCTCTCTCTCTCTCTCTCTCTCTCTCTCTCTCTCTCTCTCTCTCAAAAATAAAAATAAACATTAAAAGAAAATTTAAAAAAAAATTTCCAACAGAGCAGTAATGATCATACTTTCTGATCATTTGGTTCTTATTTCCTACTTTATTATCTATCCCCTTCACTATAATATAAGTGCCATGAGGGCGGGAAGCTCTTCTTTTTTGTTCACTACTTCAGTGATTCTAACACCTAGCATTGGACTTGACTCATACAGGCACTTAGCAAGTATTTGTTGATCAAGGTATTGTTCTTCAGGTAAAACTAACCACTTTGTGCCTTACATCTTGTACACATTTATATCTTATCATATTTATTGTGCAAGTTTGCCCTCTCCCCTCAGGAGACCTGGTAGACTAAGAACTCTTTGAAGGAAGAGATTGTATCTTCCTCATCTTTGATTTCTTAGTACCCAAGCTCTGTACTATACAGCCAGTGCTCCATAAATGTTTGATGATAATGTAGGTGTTCACTGCATTAAATTTTACTTAATAAGTTTGCTGAGCCCACTGGGTGCAAAGACCTAGGTTATCCCTGTTTGCTAACTGGAAATAGATAGACACCTTCTTCACTTGATCTTTTAGGTAAATGATGTAGAAACCAAAAAATATATGTAATATGTTGGAAATCTCTAATTTTTTATGCCAAGAGAGACATGATAATTCTGAGTTCAAAGATCTTTTATGTTTTTAAGAAAATTAAAAAAAATTATATAATATTTAAATAGAAATTATTTCATTCATGATTACTGATACAAAGGGAAAAATAAGACTACTCAACACCCTGTATTTATCTCAGGTTAAGTGTGGTTTGTTCCCTAAATTTACTGCAGAGGGATTAAAGATAGTAAGAGTTGTGGCTACAACTAATATTTCCAGTACTGTGTTTGAAGGCTCTACCAGGAAGGACAGCTGCTCGTAGACCTTTGGCTGAATAAGGTTTTGCTTCAGTTAATGTCCCTGACATAGATTACCCATTGGGGACCAGGCCGAGTGTACCTGACCCTCTCTGGCAGCATCAAAGGACAGGAAGACCAATTGATGCCTCAGTTCAGGTTGCTCAGGTTACTCTCAGCTTCCTCAGTTACTATAAACTAAGTATCCTTACAGGTGAGTGGCAGAGTGGGCTCTCCTGCTCTGCACTGCAGAATTTATGACACACAGCATGTCAAAGGGCTTGCCCAAGACATCCTCAAGCAGGCAGTGCTAATGTATGTCCTTTTACACACACAAATTCTTTCCACCATGACCAACATATTTCCAAATGCTCCTAACCACATACTTGCATCTTTTTTTTTCTATGAAAGCTCCTAAAATACCATGTATTTCTCATTCAGCGACCTAACATACTACTTTGTATTGTGGTGCAGTATTTTTTTCTGATGATGCCTATCTTCTAGTTTTAAGAAAAATCTATTCCAGAAATTTTTCGTGTCATCCGTATGTGTAAGAGAAAACCCTGATTCACTGTTTTAAAGATTTTAAGTTTGATTAATTGAATAGCATTCCTTTAGGCCAAACAATTTCTGTTCCCAAAGCATGAGCCACTAATATTATGATCTTTTAAGAGCAAATTTGTGCCCAAAAATTTTGTAAAATCTTGGACCTAAGACCACTCAAATTTCACTACTGTTTTTCCCTGTTTATAGCAGATCGAACCCTTTAAAATTCCTCCTGCTCTCCCTATCTATTATAAAAATTTTAATTTACTCCAGCCATGACAACATTTAATAAGTGCTGTTTCAGACAGGAAATGGAACTATTACAATGATGAACTCCTTTCCCCTAGTTATTAAACGAATCTGTTTTTATCATGCTGATTCTTTTCAACGTATTATAATGCACGAAATAACCAGGACAGTTGGGTTCAGTATAATGTGGGAGAGAGGAGAAAACAACGCACACAATAATAGCTGACTTTTAATGAGAATTCTTTAGAGCTTTGACCAAGCAGATCCAAAATAATTTATCTATGATAGTAGCAAAAGCAAATTACTCACATTATACTGTTAAGGACTGTAGCAATATTCCCAAGGCTATAATGCTGCCTCTTATAGATGTGGTAGAATCAACTTTATAACTTTCACTATTAGTTGCTAAGAAACAAATTATAATTGCAGCTCAGATTCTTTACTGTGTTAGCCTCTTAATGCCCCATAGTGGCATTTCTTTACTTCAGAAGATTAAATGATCAACAAAGTTATTGTTTTAAATATAATTGACAATGAAAGCATTTTCAGAAAACAAGCCATGTTTGTGTGATTTTTCTTTGGGGGGCAGAGAGTTAGAGTAGCCATTTTATTGACATCAACACGTTGAAGTAATTGAGGCTTTGAAAAAAATTCAGTGGCTTTCATTTCCAGCCATTGATTATTAATTAGAAGTCACTTTTGCTTTTTGTTTTTGAACAATTATGTCAGAGGAAAAGGGACGTAAAGAGGAGAAACTTTGGAGTCAGGCCCGTTACAGTTCATATGGTAGCTCTTCGACTTAGTAGATGGAGCTAACTTTGGGTAAGATATTTAATTTTCTCAAAACCTCAGTGTTCCCTTCACAAAAATGGATATAACAATAAATACCTTGCAAAGACAAATAACCAGGATTATGTATGTTTTTCTAGTTTAATCGAGAAATAATTGGCATACATCACTATATAAATTTAAGGTGTACAGCATGATGATTTTATTTACATATACTGTGAAATTATTACCATAACAGGTTTAATTAACATCCATAATTTCATATAGATACAATGAAAATAAAAGAAATATTTCTCCTTGTCATCACAGTTCTCAGGATCCACTCTCTTTTTTCTTTTTTTAATTGACATGTAATTGACATAAAACATGTTAGATTCATGTGTACAAGGTAATGATTTGACATTTTTATACACTGCAAAATGATTAACACACCAAATCTTGTTGCCATCTGTCACCATACAAAGGTACATATTTTTTTTTTCATATCACAGGAACTTTTAGATTTAATTTCTTAGCATCCTTTAAGGTTGCAATACAATGTTATGGACTGTAGTAACCATGTTATACATTATATCTCCATGGCCTATTTTATAACTGGAAATTTGTACCTCTTGATCACTTCACCCCTTTCACCCATCCTTCAACCACCCACCCCCTCAGCAACCACCAATCTCTTCTCTGTATCTATGAGTTTTCTCTTGTGTCCTTTGTTAATTTTAGATTCCACATAAAAGTAAAATCATATGGTATTTGTCTCTTTCTGTCTGACTTCTTTTAATTATCATAATACCCTTAATGTTCATTCATATTATTGCAAAGGCAAGATTTCATTCTATTTTTATGGCTAATAGTAGTATTTCCACTGTGTGTGTGTATGTGCCCGTGCGTGCGTGCGTGCGTATCACAACTTCTTCATCCATCTATTCATCATTGGGCACTTAGATTGTTTCCATGTTTTTACTATTGTAAGTAATGCTGCTAAGAACATAAGGGTGCAGAGATAACTTTTTGAGTTAGTGTTTTTGCCCCTTTTGGATATATTCCCAGAAGTGGAATTGCTGGATTATATTGTAGTTCTATTTTTAATTTTCTGAGGAACCTCCATATTGTTTTCCATAGTGGCTGCATCAATTTATATTCCCACCACCAGTGCACAAGGGTTCCCTTTTCTTACATCCATGCCAGCATTTGTTACCTCTTATCTTTCTGACAGTGGCCATTCTAACAGGCATTACGTGGTATCTCATTGTGGCTTTGACTCACATTTCACTTTTGGCTAGTGATGTTGAGCATCTTTTCATGTACCTGTTGGCTGTTCATTTATCTTCTTTGGAGAAATAACTATTCAAGTCCTTTGCCCATTTTTAAATCAGATTATTTGGTTTTTGGCTATTGAGTTATATGATGTCTTTGTATATTTGAATGTTAATCCCTTACGAGATAATATGGTTTGCAAACATTTCTTCCCTTTCCACAGGTTGTCTTGTCATTTTGTTGACAATTTCTTTTGCTGTGTGGAAGCATTTTAGTTTGTTTTAGCATCACTACTTTTTGTTGCTGTTGTTGTTGCTTATGCTTTAGGTATGTTTCCAAAAAATCATTACCAAGACATGTCAATGAGCTTTTTTCCTATGGTTTTTTTCCTAAGAGTTTCATGGTTTCAGGTATTACATTTAAGTTCTGAATTTATTTTGAGTTACTTTTTCTGAAGGGTGTAAGATAGGGGTCAAATTTTATTCTTTTACATGTGGATATCTTGGTTGGATCTATAGATGGCTTTTAGTAGTATTGACATTTTAATAGTATTAATTAGTATTCTTCTAATCCATGAACATGGGATACTTTTCTATTTCTTTGTGTCTTCTTTGATCATTTTCATCAATGTTTTATAATTTTCAGAGTAGAGATCTTTTATCTCCTTGGTTAAATTTATTCCCAAGCGTCTTACTATTTTTAATGCTATTGTACATGGGATCAATTTCCTTATTGCCTTTTTCAGAAAATTAATTTTTAGTGTATAGAAACACTGCTGATATTTTGCATTGTTAATTTTGTATCTTGCAACTTTGCTGAATTTATTAGTTCTAACAATTTGTTTTTGTTTTTGTTTTTGTTTTTTTTAGAGAGAGAGATTGCAAGTGAGTGAGAGACAGAGAGAGAATCCCAAGAGGGATAGAGAGAGATAGAATAAGAAAGGGAGAGAAGCAGGGCTTGAACTCAACCCAGAGCAGAGAGCGAGCTCACCAAAGTTGGGCTCAAATTCACAAACTATGAGATCATGACTCAAGTCAAAGTCAGATGCTAAACAACTGAGCCATCCAGGTGCCCAAGTTCTAACAGTTTTTTGGCTGAGTCTTTAGGATTCCTTCCTTCCTTCCTTCCTTCCTTCCTTCCTTCCTTCCTTCCTTCCTTCCTTCCTCTCTCTCCCTTTCTCTCTCTCTTTTTCTTTCTTTCTTTCTTTCTTTCTTTCTTTCTTTTCTTTCTTTCTTTCTTTCTTTCTTTCTTTCTTTCTTTCTTTCTTTTCTTTCCTCTTGCCTGATTTATCTAGCCAAGACTTCTAGTACTATGATAAATAGGAGTGGTGAGTATGGACATCTTTGTATTATTCCTGATATTAGAGGAAAAGCTTACAGTCTTTCATCATGAACTATGATGATAATTGTAGTATGTATTTCTGACTTATACTCTAAGTATTATATATGAAAGTATTGTATAGGTGAATAAGATAAAACAAATTGCCCTGTAAAGCTACAATGTCAGGGCCAAGTTGAAACAGAATGATTTTAAGTATTTTCAGTTCAAGCTATAGTAAGTTCCCTGTTCCTAATATTAGTGTCTTTACTTGTATTAGACATTTAGTGCCTTAACACATGGTCCTTTTCAGTGTAAGAAATCATTTGTGTCTGTTAGGCTCTATGAAACAAATTCCTCACCCCCACTCTTTTTCCCCAATAAGCACATTGTTAGGTTCTGGACCCACCAACCCTCATTGATTTCAATATGAACCAGTTCTTTTTTATGTTTTATAGTTGGGGTTCTGCCAGAGAATAAAGGATTTTTAAAGTAGTTTCTCCAGAAGATAATCTAGATTTCAAGCTCCTCTTAAAGTCATAAAATTTCTAGCAACTGTGACTACCATTGATGTCCTCTAGATGAGGGATATTCTTCTAAGTACCTTGACTTGTATGCAATAGGCAGTTTCATATCTGTAATAATATGTTTTCACTTCCTGAGAAAGTTGTGATGCTGTTTATCATACAGAATTAAATAATCTTCTTTAGAGTTCCTGCATTATAAATTTTAGTTGGTGTGTATTCTTTGCCGATTTTAATTATCTCTCACACTTCCAAGCCCAGGTTAAGTAGGATATTTTGGTCTACATTTGAACACCAACTAAACACATGACACTGTACTAGGAACTCTGGAAAGCAGGGGGCAAATTACATATGATCCTGAAAAAACCTCAAATGAGTAAGAAAAGGAGAAATAAAAAGAAATATACATGGAGTGCTCAGCCTCAAACAAGAAAGAAAGAAACCAATATGCTATAAGATCAGTCGAAATACAGTATCTTCCAGAAACCTAAACAAGGAATAAAGGTGCTTTTAATCTTAATTCCAGTGAGTTCAAACTTGCTGAATTCAGTAAATACCATTTATATCCTTTATTCTTCTATAACCTTCATTTGAAACTTCCTTTTAAAACTATGAGGAAAATACTCTGCCATCTTCTAAGTTTATCATCATTAACCCTGTGAATATAAAACATTCCACAAACCAAAAAAAAGGAAAAAAGACCAAACAATAATAATATACTGCAAATCAGATCTAAGCTGTATCTTAAATATAAATGCCTGAGGAGAGCACACTACCCGGAAGCACTCTATTAACCCTCTTAGTCTTCCTTCCATGGAGCACCTTTTTATTAAATGGTTTCCTAGTAACAACAAAGAGTTAAACCTGTATATCCATAATTGATTCCTACCTTCTGATTGTATGGGTTTAAAATTTTTCTTATGGGGAGGAATACTCAGTTCATAAAGGGTACTGCTTTCCTTACTAACAAATAATTAGCCTATATTCCAGAAAATTCTATCTGTTTCCCTAAGAAGTTATGATACACCACTGGGCAGGCAGGAGACCAGGTGTCATGATTCAGTTCAGGGACCAAAAGTCAGTAACACTTTACTTTGAAAACCTTTTCAGTGCTCATTCCCTGTGGCTTTCAGGATAAGCTACTACTTTTCTTTATCTCTCTGCTCTTTAATGCATAATAAAGAAAAGAAAAGGAAGGCATGTATCCTAGAGCCCTGTGGTGAGGAAAAGCAACTTGATGTTTATGAAGCGCTTTCATGGGAGATCATAATCTTAGGGCAAATGAGTGACCTGGAATCAGTTTTGTGATTCTGTTAAATGTCCTGGCCTGATCCAAGAAATTACTTGACTATGTAAGAGATCGCTTAGAACACTGATCCAATTTCCTAATTATAAAGGCAAAGGCAATTAAGGCCCTAGAGGCAATGCATGCTGAAGGTCACAGTTGTTAGCTGAAGTCCCAATACCGTAATTAGGGCTTCCTATTCTCCATTCCCCCCATTATGTGTATGGTTTTCATACTGGCATCCCCTCCTGTGTGTCCAGAGGTAGGACATTGAGGTTTTCATTGGGATCCAAGGATTAGAAAGAAGGAGAGGGGGAAGTAGGCGCCAAAGGGAATAGAGAGAAGGTAATTACGATCTTTCTGTTCAGGATTCAGGCTCTTAAACTTTTTAATTTTTTTTTTCAACGTTTATTTATTTTTGGGACAGAGAGAGACAGAGCATGAACGGGTGAGGGGCAGAGAGAGAGGGAGACACAGAATCGGAATCTTAAACTTTTTACAACTTTTCTCTAGATTACTTGAAAATACCAGTATTTTAGTCCTGGAAATTTGTAATGCTTAGAAAAATTCAAACCAGTCTCATGTGTCCCATGTTATAAGACAGCATTTGAACTCAAGACTATAAAAGAGTTGTTACTTAAAAAAAAAAAAAAAACATTTTTGGCATTTTGAAATATCATTTTATCACTGCAGGAAAAATTACTGCTGTCCCTAATCCACCAGGTTGACATTAATGAATATTCATGATGAATCCATTCTCTAGTTGGTTGAACCCTATAATTTTCTTCCTTCTTTTTCATTTTACAATATTTGTAATAAAGGTGCCATGCATAATTTCTCTGGAAAGGTCAGTATACTCTTTGATTAACCATAATCCTTTCTGGTTTTCCGGGTGTATATTTGTCAGAGAATAGACTATTGTATCATGATTTTAAATTTTAGGCTATATACATTGGTTATGTTTATCTCATTGCTTGCTGAAATATTTACTTGCAGACATTTAGAAAATTGGGATAATAAAAAACCAGTGCTATTTATTGCTCTCTCAGAAGTTAGAAACCCAGACCCATGTACAGCCCAGGCAGGTAACATGAATGGGTAGAGCACCGAGATGGATTTAAACCCAATAGAAAGCCAAAAACTGTGCCAGCCCAGAGCATGTGTGCTCTCTTTTTATAGCATTCAATGTTTTGAAAGCATTTTAATCATTATATTTGGCAGGCACAACACATGTTGGGCTGATTCTCCCACCCTTTTGGTCCACAGAATTCAGCATATCAGTTTTCTGAGTGACATGGCAACAAGGAAGATAAAAAAGTTGGTTCTGTCTCTTCTTCCACATATATATATTTTTTTTCTTTTTTTGTTTAAGAATTCCCCCAATCTATAATCAGGTATATCTTCAATCTGCATGATGTTGTATCCATTTTTTCTTAATGAGAGTGACTCAGGATCCCTAGGAATTTGCCTGATCATTTGTAGGAAGTCTCTAGAACCAGATGGTGTAGGATCAAGTTTTGGCTCCCCTTTATAGCTATATGCCTCTGAGCAGGTCCTTTACTCTGAATCTGTTTGCTCATTTGTGGAACAGTAATAACAGCAGTAATGGTAACAACAACACCTAATCCATGGGGCAGTTGCAAGGATTAAAGATGTGACACAGGTAAAGTATGAGATAGTGTTTAGTTATTATTATTGTACCGTCCTCATTATTAAGTTACCATGCCTGAGAGATCTTAGCCCTAATGTGGTTGCCCAAGTGGATGCAACTCAGAGGTCTCCTTCTTGCAGAAAACAGAGGGAATCCCAAAAACCATGTCGGAACGTAAGGTGAAAAAGAAGCTAAACTAGAAAAGCCTTGGAAAGGTACATATCTGGTTGCAGTGAGTTTTTTATTCTGAACCCAACCCATGATTCTGGCTACATCAGACTAGGGAAATGCTTATGGTTTCCAGCCATTTTGTAGGGCTTACAAGTGAGGTAGCTTTTTCCCTCAGAAGGTGGAATTAATAACGATGATGATTATGATAATAGGAGGAGTTGCCATTTAGTGCTTAGCATTTACCAGATGTCAGGTTACACAATTCACAAGCATAATCTCACTTCATATTTAGGGGGAGGGGAATCATTATCTCTTTTAAAAATGAGAAAGCCAATGTTAAGCCAAATGAAGTAATTTATCTGGAGTCACACAGTAAGTGGCAAAGTTAGAATCCAGACCAAAGTTTATCGGATTCCTACGTTCTCAATGCTACCATCTCCCCTGGGCCAAGTTCTCTCTTCAGTATTTGTGGCCATCTGAAAGGATTCGCTATGGCATGGGAACATTCCCCTAGTTCCTACAGATTTGCAAAGCAGAACTCAGCTTTCATAAAAGAAGCTAAAATGAAGGAGGCATCGAGCCACAATAGATCTCTGGAGATCAGCTAGGCCAGCTTGCTTCTTCCCATCAGGTGAATGACTCAGCCATCTAAGACAGATGCTTACTAGTTTTTTTTTTTTTTTTTTCCAAAAGACCTTCAAGGATAGTCACTTCACAACCTTCTCTGAAGGCAGAGGAGCAAAACTGGTCAAGCATGCAAAGTAAGGGCCTAAGTGGGCAGATGTGCTCTATGCGACTCGTCCCCCAGCTGACAAACTTACTGGGAGAAGTTCTGCTTGAGAACTTTCTGTTTAACATGCTACAAAAAACAGACTCCAAGTCTTGAGTCCAGAAAAATCACTTTGCTTTCCGTGTTTATTGTATGGATTTATCCAACAACTTTGGTTGTACCAGAGTGCATTTGATATTTATCATAAACCTATGTACCTTCTACACTTTTCTCTTCCTGCCATCCATAACTTGTACATTTTCTTGACTTTTTTTCCCTTCCATGGCACATCTGATCTTTGATGCAAATTCCACGCATGAAAGAGAGAAATACTTGATAATCAGCGTCTGCCACTACAAATTTGCAAAGGAATAAGTGTTATTACTTTGGATTAGTTATAAAATTCAAATGTGACAGGACTTAGTTGCTTAGTTAGTATTTATCCTGCCTGCTAAATTGTAAACTCCGTATCACCAGATCTAACATAGTCTCCTAAACATATTATGTATTCAATGACAAAAGGAGAAAAGGAAGATGAAGGGTTGAGTCTCTATGAACTCCCTGTTTCAACAAGGATGATCTACTTGACTTCTCGGAGATAATTACTAGTAAGAGTTTTTAGAACACAACTCGCAGGATTTTTGTAAGAAGTTATGCAAACAGTGGTGGTGGTGTTAGTATTATCCATTATTATTTTCATTATGTAGTTCAGAGGCCACTTTTCAAAAGATAGGGAACTGAGGCTTGTACAAATGTTCTCCCCCCAAGTTCACATAGCAGAAGAATAAAAACCTAGTGCATTAGCATTAGTTTCCTGAAACTGCCCTAACAAATTATCACACATTTGATGGCGTAACAACAGAAATGTGTTCTCTCACAGTTTTGGAGCTTAGAAATCCAAAAGTTGGTGGGAATGCACTCCCTCTGGCAGGTATAGGGAGAATCTCTTCCATCCTCTTCCCAGCTCCTTGGGGGCGGCCCTGCCATTCCTGAGCTTGTGGCCACATCATTCTCATCTCTGCCTCTGTCTCCACATGGCCTTCTACCCTGTATGAATGTTTAATCTCCCTCTGCCTCACTCTTAGTAAATCTGACACTCATGAGTGAATTTGGGTTCTACCCAGATAGTCCAGGATGATCCTCTCATCTGAAGATCCTTAACTTAATTACATCTGCAAAGACCTTTACCTAAATATTTTCACACTCATAGTTTCTGGGGCTTCAGACACAGATACCTTTTTGGGAGCCACCATTTAGCCCACTATACCTGGTCTCCATGTATTTAGATGCTCCCTATGCCCTGCCAGTATGGATTCCTTTGGAATTCTTGCAATGAGAACTGTTGGACCCCTTCAATCAACAAAGTACATAGCTTTGTTGATAATGATTGTATATAATCTTTATTTCGAAGATGGGTCATCTGAGGAATCACAGTCTTCCCAGCTTCAAAGAAATAGCATTAATTTGCTTGAATATTAATATTGCTTTTAGTTTTGAATAGTATGTTTTTAAAGTATTCAAAACTATTTGAGCTATGCATTTTTTAGTTTGCAGCTGAATATGTACTAATTCAGACTGTGAACTGCCTAAGCAAAAGTGAATTAGCAAACGCACTTGAATTCTGGTACCATTATTGAGCTAAATGTGGAAGTCCTTCACAAAGAATCAGCTACAAAAATCATTTGCTATGAGACACCTGTCACAACCAATTCCTTTTACTTAGCAATCATCTCTAATATTAAAGGTTATTTTCTTTTAACTCAGGATCTTCCCTTCCCTGAGAGAAAAAAAGAAAGATACTTAGTTTAATTTCTTAGTTTTAAAATGAGTATCATAATAGTAAACCCCATAAAATTAACATAGGAGTATATGGATACTGTCTGTTTTTAAAAACCAGTTTCTGAAATGCCAGTATGCATGGGAACATTCCCCTAGTGCATAAAGATTTGCAAAGCAGAGCTCAGCTTTCATAAAAGATAGGGACATCTCTGTCACACCACCAATGACCTGAGACATGTAACCTCCTTGGGGAAGTATTATTGTTTTCATTATGGTTGCTGGGGGGCAGCAAGTTCAGTTGCTGAATTATTTCCACATTACAGGCAATGAAATGAAGAGAGCTAACCTTGTATAAAACTCTGTAAACAGAATGCCAGAGTTCAAACAAAAAAACAAAACAAAACAAAACAAAAAAACCTCACAATTAGTTTCATCCTAAATGGAAATAGGTTTACTTGCTAGAAACATAGATCACACATCTCACTCCTGATTCCTATCACACTTAGGCTTTTTTCCCCCATACCTGTAAGAAGGCTAGTTAATCACTTTATTCAGCAAGCCTATTAATCTCTGCTATTAACCTGCAAGACCTTGGCAGATGAGGTCCAAAAGCAAGTTTTAAGACCTCACTAGTATTATTAGTGATGTGACAATGTTTCTCCAACTCTTGCGTTTACCCATAAACATTTGGCTTATTTCCATCTGTAATGGAAAAAGGGATTTCGGTTTTATTTTACAATTTGTTTTTTTTTTTTTAATTGAAATTTAGCTGACACATGATGTTACATTAGTTTCAGATGTATAACACAATGATTCAGCAACTCTGTACATACTGCTGTGATCACCACAAAGTGTAGCTGTCACCCTACAACACTGTTACAGTACCATTGGCTATATTCCCTATGCTATACCTTTTAGCCCCATGACTTATTCATTTCTTTACTGGAACCCCATATCACCCACTCCTCTTTTCCCCTTTTTGCCCATCCCCACACCTCTCCCCTCTGGCAAACAGCAGTTTGTGCCCTATTTTTATGGGTCTGTTTTGTTTGTTTGTTTTGTTTTTAAGTTCCATATATTAGTGAAATCCTGTGGTATTTGTTTTTCTCTGTCCAACTTACTTCACTTACCATAGTCCCTCTAAGTCTATGCATAATATTGTCATGAATGGCAAGATCCCATTCTTTTCTATAGCTGAGTAATATTCCATTTTTAAGAGAGGGAAGATGGCGGCATAGGAGGACGCTGGGCTCACCGCGCGTCCTGCTGATCACTTAGATTCCACCTACACCTGCCTAAATAACCCAGAAAACCACCAGAGGATTAGCAGAACGGAGTTGCCGGAGCCAAGCGCAGACGAGAGGCCCACGGAAGAGGGTAGGAAGGGCGGTGAGGCGGTGCACGCTCCACGGACTGGCGGGAGGGAGCCGGGGCGGAGGGGCGGCTCGCCGGCCAAGCAGTGCCCCCGAGTCTGGCTTGCAAAAAGCGGAGGGGGCCTGACGGGCTGTGTTCCGACAGCAAGCGCGACTTAGCGTCTGGGAGGTCATAAGTTAACAGCTCTGCTCAGAAAGCGGGAAGGCTGGAGGACAAAGGGAAGGAGAGCTGCTGAGCCCCCGGACGACAGAGCTCAGTTTGGTGGGGAACAAAGGCGCTCGCCAGCGCCATCTCCCCCGCCCATCCCCCAGCCAAAATCCCAAAGAGAACCAGTTCCTGCCAGGGAACTTGCTCGCTCCGCGCAAACACCCAACGCTGCGCTTCTGCAGAGCCAAACCTCCGGCAGCGGATCTGACTCCCTGCTGCTGCCACAGGGCCCCTCCTGAAGTGGATCACCTAAGGAGAAGCAAGCTAAGCCTGCCCCGCCTGCCCCTCCTGCCCCCGTGCACCTTGCCTACCCACCCCAGCTAAGACGCCAGATCCCCAGCATCACAAGCCTGGCAGTGTGCAAGTAGCCCAGACAGGCCACCCCACCCCAAAGTGAATCCCGCCCCTAGGAGAGGGGAAGAGAAGGCACTCACCAGTCTGACTGTGGCCCCAGAGGTGGGCTGGGGGCAGACATCAGGTCTGACTACGGCTCTGCCCACCAACTCCAGTTATACACCACAGCACAGGGGAAGTGCCCTGCAGGTCCTCACCACGCCAGGGACTATCCAAAATGACCAAGCGGAAGAATTCCCCTCAGAAGAATCTCCAGGAAATAACAACAGCTAATGAGCTGATCAAAAAGGATTTAAATAATATAACAGAAAGTGAATTTAGAATAATAGTCATAAAATTAATCGCTGGGCTTGAAAACAGTATAGCTGACAGCAGAGAATCTCTTGCTACAGAGATCAAGGGACTAAGGAACAGTCACGAGGAGCTGAAAAACGCTTTAAACGAAATGCATAACAAAATGGAAACCACCACGGCTCGGATTGAAGAGGCAGAGGAGAGAATAGGTGAACTAGAAGATAAAGTTATGGAAAAAGAGGAAGCTGAGAAAAAGAGAGATAAAAAAATCCAGGAGTATGAGGGGGAAATTAGAGAATTAAGTGATACACTAAAAAGAAATAATATACGCATCATTGGTATCCCAGAGGAGGAAGAGAGAGGGAAAGGTGCTGAGGGGGTACTTGAAGAAATAATAGCTGAGAACTTCCCTGAAGTGGGGAAGGAAAAAGGCATTGAAATCCAAGAGGCACAGAGAACTCCCTTCAGACGTAACTTGAATCGATCTTCTGCACGACATATCATAGTGAAACTGGCAAAATACAAGGATAAAGAGAAAATTCTGAAAGCAGCAAGGGGTAAACGTGCCCTCACATGTAAAGGGAGACCTATAAGACTCGTGACTGATCTCTCTTTTGAAACTTGGCAGGCCAGAAAGAATTGGCACGAGATTTTCAGTGTGCTAGACAGAAAAAACATGCAGCCGAGAATCCTTTATCCAGCAAGTCTGTCATTTAGAATAGAAGGAGAGATAAAGGTCTTCCCAAACAAACAAAAACTGAAGGAATTTGTCACCACTAAACCAGCCCTCCAAGAGATCCTAAGGGGGACCCTGTGAGACAAAGTACCAGAGACATCACTACAAGCATAAAACATACAGACATCACAATGACTCTAAACCCATATCTTTCTATAATAACACTGAATGTAAATGGATTAAATGCGCCAACCAAAAGACATAGGGTATCAGAATGGATAAAAACACAAGACCCATCTATTTGCTGTCTACAAGAGACTCATTTTAGACCTGAGGACACCTTTAGATTGAGAGTGAGGGGATGGAGAACTATTTATCATGCTACTGGAAGCCAAAAGAAAGCTGGAGTAGCCATACTTATATCAGACAAACTAGACTTTAAATTAAAGGCTGTAACAGGAGATGAAGAAGGACATTATATAATAGTGACAGCGTCTATCCATCAGGAAGAGCTAACAATTATAAATGTCTATGCACCGAATACCGGAGCGCACAAATATATAAAACAATTACTCATAAACATAAGCAACCTTATTGATAAGAATGTGGTAATTGCAGGGGACTTTAACACTCCACTTACAGAAATGGATAGATCATCTAGACACACGGTCAATAAAGAAACAAGGGCCCTGAATGAGACATTGGATCAGATGGACTTGACAGATATATTTAGAACTCTGCATCCCAAAGCAACAGAATATACTTTCTTCTCGAGTGCACATGGAACATTCTCCAAGATAGATCATATACTGGGTCACAAAACAGCCCTTCATAAGTTTACAAGAATTGAAGTCATACCATGCATACTTTCAGACCACAATGCTATGAAGCTTGAAATCAACCACAGAAAAGTCTGGAAAACCTCCCAAAGCATGGAGGTTAAAGAACACCCTACTAACGAATGAGTGGGTCAACCAGGCAATTCGAGAAGAAATTAAAAAATATATGGAAACAAACGAAAATGAAAATACAACAATCCAAACGCTTTGGAACGCAGCGAAGGCAGTCCTGAGAGGAAAATCCATTGCAATCCAGGCCTATCTCAAGAAACAAGAAAAATCCCAAATACAAAATCTAACAGCACACCTAAAGGAAATAGAAGCAGAACAGCAAAGGCAGCCTAAACCCAGCAGAAGAAGAGAAATAATAAAGATCAGAGCAGAAATAAACAATATAGAATCTAAAAAAACTGTAGAGCAGATCAACGAAACCAAGAGTTGGTTTTTTGAAAAAATAAACAAAATTG
>NW_024412414.1:11544185-11552606 GCF_014898765.1 Herpailurus yagouaroundi | reverse complement strand
TGGAGAGTGTGATGCTAAGTGAAATAAGCCATACAGAGAAAGACAGATACCATAAGGTTTCACTCTTATGTGGATCCTGAGAAACTTAACAGGAACCCATGGGGGAGGGGAAGGAAAAAAAAAAAAAAAAAGAGGTTAGAGTGGGAGAGAGCCAAAGCATAAGAGACTGTTGAGAACTGAGAGCAAACTGAGGGTTGATGGGGGGTGGGAGGGAGGAGAGGGTGGGTGATGGGTATTGAGGAGGGCACCTTTTGGGATGAGCACTGGGTGTGTATGGAAACCAATTTGACAATAAATTTCATATATAAATAAAAAAAAATATTCCATTTTAATATATGCCAGCTTCTTTATCCACTTATCTGTTGATAAACTTAGGTTGCTTCCATACCTTGGCTATTGTAAATGATGCTGCAATAAACATAGGAGTGCAGATATTTTTTTGCATTAGTATTTTCATTTTCTCTGGGTAAATACCCAGCAGTGGAATTATTAGATCATACGGTATTTCTATTTTTAATTTTTTGAAGAACCTCCATACTGTTTTCCATAGTGGCTGCCCCAATTTACATTCCCACCAACAGTGCAAGAGGGTTCTCTTTTCCCCACATCCTTGCCAACACTTGTTGTTTCTTGTCTTTTTGATACTAGCCATTCTGACAGGTATAAAGTTTTTGATTTGCATTTCTTGGATGATGAGTGATGTTGAGCATCTTTTCATGTGTCTGTTGGCCATGTGAATGTCTTCCTTGGAAAAATGTCTATTCAGATCCTCTCCCCATTTTTAAATTGGATTATTTGGTTTTTTGGTCTTAGTTTTATAAGTTTTTTATACATTTTGAATATTAACCCCTTATCGTATATATCATTTGAAGATGTCTCCTCCCATTCAGTAGATTTCTTTTTTCATTTTGTTGATGGTTTTCTTTCCTATGCAAAAGATTTTTAGTTTGATAGAGTCCCAATGATTTATTTTTGCTTTTGTTAACCTTGCCTGTGGAGACATACCCAGAAAAATGTTGCTAAGGCCAATGTTGAAGAGGTTACTGCATGTACTTTTTTCTAGGAGTTTTATGGTTTCACACCTTACCTTTAAGTCTTAATGTGGTTTGTGTCTATTTTTGTGTACATTATAAGAAAGTGGCCCAGTTTCAGGGCACCTGAATGGCTCAGTCAGTTAAGCATCTGACTTTGGCTCAGGTCATGATCTCACAGTTGTGGGTTCAAGCCCCACGTCGGACTTTGTGCTGACAGCTCAGAGCCTGGAGCCTGCTTTGGATTCTGTGTCTCCCTCTCTCTCTGCCCCTCCCCTGCTTGTGCCCTTTCTCTCTCTCTCAAAAATGAATAAATGTTAAAAAAAATTTTTTTAAAGAAAGTAGTGCATTCTTTTCATTCTTTGGCATATAGCTGTTGAGTTTTCCAAACACCATTTGTTGAAGAGACTGTCTTTTCCCCATCATATATTCTTGCCTCTTTGGCTGTAGATTAATTGACTTCTGATCCATGAACATGGAATTTCTTTTGATTTGTTTGTGTTGTCTTCAATTTCTTTCATCAGTGTCTTATACTTTTTAGAATACATATCTTTTACCTTCATAGTTAAGTGTATTCCTACGTATTTTATTCTTTTTGGTGCCATTGTAAGTGGAATTGTTTTCTTAATTTCTCTTTCTGCTACTTCATTATTAGTGTATAAAAATGTTACAGATATCTTTGTATTAATTTTGTATGTTGCAACATTTGTTACTTCTAATAGTTTTTTGGTGGAATCTTTAGGGTTTTCTTTGTATAGTATATATCATCTCCAGGTGCCGTGTTTCTACTTCTTCATTACAATTTGGATGTCTTATGTTTCTTTTTCTTATCTGCTTTCTTTATTTCTAGTACTGTTGAACTGTCATGGTGAGGGTAGACATTACTGTCTTGTTCTTGATCATACAGGAAAAGCTCTCAGTTTTTCACCATTGAGTATGATGTTAGCAATGGGTTTGTTATATATGGCGTTTATTTTGTTGAGGTGTGTTCCTTCTAAAACAACTTCGTTGAAAATTTTTATCATGAATATTTAATATTTACATACGTTTTCTACATCTTTGATTTTAGGATATTTGGCCCTTAATGATTCACGAAACATAATACTGCTTTAATTAAAGATGGTTGCATGGGGCACTTGGGTGACTTAGTAGTCAGTTATCATCCAACTTTTTATTTTTGCTCAAGTCATAATCTCACAGTTTGTGGGTTCAAGCCCTATATCAGGCTCTGTGCTGACAGCATGGGGCCTGCTTGGGATTCTCTCCCTCCCTCTTTGTCTCTCTGCCCCTCCCCTGCTTGTGTGCACATGACTCCACCCCCAAATAAATAAATAAACTTAACAAATTAGTTACAACTCTTAAGAACCTAAATTATTTTCTTTTCAGTTCTTGATCACTACTGTTTGAGGGGTCCTTTTTAGCATCATTTCCTATTTACATTTCCTAGGAATGATTTACTTGTTTCAACTGCCAAATTTCCAGACTTCGGTGATCACCTCATTTGCAGCTACCAGTATGGAATTATCTCATTAATAATGTGTAGTAAAAATAATAAGGAAAAACGGTAACCAGTTTTTGCCTTGATCATAGTGACTGAGTACACAATAAGGAGAGAACAGCAAAGTCATATGGAGCTTCATGTTATGGGAAGTTGAAAGGACTCATGTAACATTCAGGTAGCCCTTTCCTCCGAATGAGTCTTGGAGAATGAATAACTCACATTCACATCTGAGAAAAATGACAAACTGCTGCCTTTTCTGGGAGGTTATGAATAGTTGTGAATATCAAATAAAACTTGCTGTGCCACACATGTTGTTGTTTAGGACGTAAAGTTTACAACATAAAGAAATTTGCCATGTTTCAAATCTTCCGTATCTTTCAAGTGTATTTTCCTGTCCATTCACCTCTTTGAATAGTTAAGAACAAATAATGAGAAACATGTCCTAAGTTTTATATTGGAATCCTCAGAATTGCTTAAGCCATTAAAGAAATATTTCACCCTCTGTAAATAATATTCAGTGCTTGATCTATCAGTAGAAAAATACTAGGATGAAGCTCTACTGTAACAGTTCTCTGTGTATCCTCACGAGGATGCTGATTCTAGGAGAGATTAACAGTCAACAGTTCACAGACTTATTTTCTGCAGAACTCTGAAAATCTTTGATGCTATAATGTGCATTGTACATCCCATCAAGGAGATACAGTGAGCAGTAACTCCCAAACTTATTCCATGATAAATCCCCTTTTTGGTCATGGAAAAGCAGTTTTCTCAGAATAAACTTTGCAGTAACTGTTAGCATAATACAGTATATTGGAATGGGAGTGTAGTAAAAGTGTCAGCTTGGGTTCTTATCCTGGCTCTGCCACAAACAGGGCACTTCAAGCAAATCACTTGACAGCTCCAGGCTTCAATTTCCTTTGGGAGTGCAAATAAATGATGTCTTGAGTCCTTTGAAAACTTGCAATGCTATAATTCTCTGCCTGTGGGTAAGAAAGTTCTCATATAGTATCCACATTTCTATTCTACAAGTTTGATTATGTTCTGCTGGTTTCAGTGAGAACCATCAACCCCCACCCCTGGAATATTTAAATGATTCAATAATCTGAAAGCGGTTAATATTTTGGAAGTATCATAGTCATGAACAAATATTCCAAATTAGATTAACTATCAAAATTGAAACTGGCAGGCTGACACTTTGATATATACCTCAAGAAAGAGCTGGACAAGATTTTGGCACACACAGTGTTTTGGAGAAAGTGAGTAATTGAGGCAATGAAGGCCTAGAACTTTTCCTCATGGCATTTAGTTCAGCATCCACCCCTTCTCTCCAGGGTCTGGTGCTGAGTGGCTTCATATACGTACTTTTTTTTTTTTTTTTGTCCATTCTCGTTTGTTATTCTCTTTCCTTGTCTCCAAGAAATATGGAGGGAGACTTTTTTAATTGGGATTTCGTGGGATCCTAATACCTTCCCCCCCACCCCACCCACAACTCAGGTACCACTCCCAAAGGGAAGCAGAGGGGACTTTCTGTAATATATTTGTTAAATAGGTAAGAAGCTTGAAAGTTTTACTCATAGCAGTCTTACTTCAGAGTAACAGAAGGATATGTTTTGATTTAACTTTGTTTTGTATCCAAAAAAAAAAAAAAAAGAATATTATCAATTCAAAAACTAATCTGATTTTTAGAATATTTGATTGTAAATAATCTTTTTATTGCATCTAATTTTTATGTGTTCATTACTGTGGAAAATTTAGACAACTCCTTCTCAGACTTTTGAAAATTACTTTTCTAACCCTTTCATTAGTCACAGAAATAGCTGGAGAAAAGAACAGGTTGTTTTATAGAATCTTTCATTAGTGCTTTCTCGACAATTCAGATAAAAGAAGTTAGGTTTGTGTTTGGTTTCTTCTTTTAAATTAAATCCAAGCACATCTCAGGTTATGTACTTGGCTTTTGACCAAAAAGGGGACCTAAGTCACACTGTAACCTGCACATCTTATTTGGTAGCTTTCAACTTCATCACTGCAGTTCTTAGTAAAATGGAATTATTGAGAGATGTCTTTTATAGGATTATATATGGAGATATTCTAGAAACCATACTTTGAAAGCTGAGGAATGCATTAGTTTGGCTGACAAGAATTTGAGTTTCCTTAAAGCCAATCAAGTAGAATCTTTTGGCATCCCCTAACCTAAAAATACCACTTGATCAAATTTACTTTTCAATATTCCTTTTAATTCCATAATATGGTTTTTAATACACCCTTATTTCTCTCAGAAAAAAATGGAAATGAAGAGCTGGAGTCTAAAAATAAAATCCATACTTAATACACAAGCTAAATATACCCCCAAGTTTTCTCATTGCTACATTAATTCAATGAAATCTAATTTAGGCTAGCATCACCGTTCTGAATAAAGATGAGTATTACCAGTTCACATTGTGTTTCAGCTTCTTTCTTTAAGACTTATCAGAAGAAATGTTAATTGCTTAAGTTCATACATAATATCATGTGTTCTTTAAAGTTTTCTGGAAGAAAGATTAAAAGAAGGGTACAGATAACTTTGCATTTATTTTTAACTTCATCTTATTCTGTTGCCATATCCCCAGAGTATTTGTCCTGACTTCATACCATTCTCTAAGAGTTAATTTTTCTAAATCCAAATATTATTATGTTGCTCAACACATCACATCCACTCCAGACCTAAATTCTTACTATAGCTCTCATGGATTCTATTAGTGTTTCCCAAACCAGTGAACTCTGGTTCTGTAGTATATTATTAATAAATGTACCTCCAGCAGCTCCTGGGTGGCTCAGTCGGTTGAGTGTCCGACTTCGGCCAAGGTCATGATCTCATGGTTTGTGAGTTCGAGACCCTCATCGGGCTCTGCGCTGACAGCTCAGAGCCTGGAGCCTGCTTCGGATTCTGTTTCTCCCTCTCTCTCTCTCTGCCCCTCTACTGCTCACACTCTTTCTCTCTTCATGCGTGTAAAAATAAAAAAAATAATAATTTTTTTTTAATAATAAATGTACCTCCAAAGTACAGAGCTCAACTAAACTTAGGAAATGATGGGTTAAACAAAGTTAAACAAGTTTCTTGGGGCGCCTGGGTGGCTCAGTCGGTTGAGCGACCGACTTCAGCTCAGGTCATGATCTAACAGTTCATGGGCCCGAGCCCCACGTCTGGCTCTGTGCTGACAGCTCAGAGCCTGGAGCCTACTTTTGATTCTGTCTCCATCTCTCTCTCTGCCCCTCCCCTGCTTGTGCATTCTCTCTCTCACTCTCTCTCTCTCAAATATAAATAAACATTTAAAAAAAAACAGGTTTCTTTATTGTGTTTTATTAACCTTTTGTAACTAACACCACAAAATACCTTATTTTATTTTATGATATTTTGTTATTTTTTACTTCAAATGATATATTTATTTATTTATTTTTAATATGAAATTTATTGTCAAATTGGTTTCCATACAACACCCAGTGCTCATCCCAAATGGTGCCCTCCTCAATACCCATCACCCAATTTCCCCTCCTTCCCACCCCCCATCAACCCTCAGTTTATTCTCAGTTTTTAAGAGTCTCTTATGATTTGCTTCCTTCCCTCTCTATAACTTTTTCCCCCTTCCCCTCCCCCATGGTCTTCTGTTAAGTTTCTCAGGATCCACATAAGAGTGAAAACATATGGTATCTGTCTTTCTCTGTATGACTTATTTCACTTAGCATAACACTCTCCAGTTCCATCCATGTTGCTACAAAAGGCCAGAATTCATTCTTTCTCATTGCCAAGTAGTATTCCATTGTATATATAACTCACAGCTTCTTTATCCATTCATCAGTTGATGGACATTTACTCTTTCCATAATTTGTCTATTGTTGAAAGTGCTGCTATAAACATTGGGGTACAAGTTCCCCTATGCATCAGCACTCCTGTATCCCTTGAGTCAATTCCTAGCAGTGCTACTGCTGGGTCATAGGGTAGATTTATTTTTAATTTTTCAGGAACCTCCACACTGTTTTCCAGAGCGGCTGCACCACTTTGCATTCCCACCAACAGTGCAAGAGGGTTCCCGTTTCTCCACATCCTCTCCAGCATCTATAGTCTCCTGATTTGTTCATTTTAGCCACTCTGACTGGCCTGAAGTGATATCTGAGTGTGGTTTTGATTTGTATTTCCCTGATGAGGAGCGACATTGAGCATCTTTTCATGTGCCTGTTGGCCATCTGGACGTCTTCTTTAGAGAAGTGTCTATTCATGTCTTCTGCCCGTTTCTTCACTGGGTTATTTGTTTTTCGGGTGTGGAGTTTGGTGAGCTCTTTATAGATTTTGGATACTAGCCCTTTGTCCGATATGTCATTTACCAATATCTTTTCCCATTCCGTTGGTTGCCTTTTAGTTTTGTTGTTTGTTTCCTTTGCTGTGCAGAAGCTTTTATCTTCATGAGGTCCCAATAGTTCATTTTTGCTTTAATTCCTTTGTGTAAAGTAAGAAATTGCTGCGGCTGAGGTCAGAGAGGTTTTTTCCTGCTTTCTCCTCTAGGGTTTTGATGGTTTCTTGTCTCCATTCAGGTCCTTTATCCATTTTGAGTTTATTTTTGTGAATGGTGTAAGTTTCATCCTTCTGCATGTTGCTGTCCAGCTCTCCCAGCACCATTTGTCAAAGAGACTGTCTTTTTTCCATTGAATATTCTTTCCTGCTTTGTCAAAGATTAGTTGGACATACGTTTGTGGGAGACTCTATTCTATTCCATTGGTCTATGTGTCTGTTTTTGTGCCAATACCATGCTGTCTTGATGATGACAGCTTTGTAGTAGAGGCTAAAGTCTGGGATTGGGATGCCTCCCGCTTTGGTTTTCTTCTTCAAAATTACTTTGGCTATTCAGGGTCTTTTGTGGTTCCATAAATTTTAGGATTGTTTGTTTTAGCTTCAAGAATAATGCTGGTGCAATTATGATTGGGATTGCATTGAGTGTGTAGATTGCTTTGGGTAGTATTGACATTTTAACAATATTTATGCTTCCCATCCATGAGCACGGAATGTTTTTCTATTTCTTTGTGTCTTCTTCAATTTCCTTCATAAGCTTTCTATAGTTTTCTGCATACAGATCTTTTACATCTTTGGTTAGGTTTATTCCTAGGTATTTTATGATTCTTGGTGCAACTGAGAATGGGATCAATTTCTTTATTTGTCTTTGTGTTGCTTCATTGTTAGTGTATAAGAATGCGACTGATTTCTATACATTAATTTTGTATCCTGTGACTTTGCTGAAATCATGTATTAGTTCTAGCAGACTTTTGGTGGAGTCTGTCAGGTTTTCCATGTATAAAATCATGTCATCTGCAAAAAGTGAAAGCTTGACTTCATCTTTGCCAATTTTGATGCCTTTGATTTCTTTTTTGTTGTCCGCTGATGCTAGAACTTCCAACACTGTGTTAAACAACAGCAGTGAAAGTGGACATCCCTGTCGTGTTCTTGATCTCAGGAAGAAAGCTGTCAGTTTTTCCCCATTGAGGATGATATTAGCTGTGGGCTTTTCATAAATGGCTTTTAGGATATTTAAGTATGTTCCTTCTATCCCGACTTTCTGGAGGGTTTTTGTTAAGAAAGAATGCTGAATTTTGTCAAATGCTTTTTCTGCATGGATTGACAGGGTCATATGGTTCTTATCTTTTCTGTTGTTAATGTGATGGATCATATTGATTCATTTGCAAATGTTGAACCAGCCCTGCAGCCCAGGAATGAATCCCACTTGATCATGGTGAGTACTTCTTTTTATATGCTGTTGAATTTGATTTGCTAGTATCTTATTGAGAATTTTTGCATCCATATTCATCAGGGATATTGGCCTGTACTTCTCTTCTTCTTTTTTTTTTTTTTTTTTTTTTTTGCTGGGT
>NW_024412414.1:11463213-11544085 GCF_014898765.1 Herpailurus yagouaroundi | reverse complement strand
TTTTTTTTTTTTTTTTTGCTGGGTCTCTGTCTGGTTTGGGAATCAAAGTAATGCTGGCTTCATAGAATGAGTCTCGAAGTTTTCCTTCCCTTTCTATTTTTTGGAATAGCTTGAGAAAGATAGGTATTATCTCTGCTTTAAATGTCTGGTAGAATTATCCAGGGAAGCCATCTGGTCCTGGACTCTTATTTGTTGGGAGATTTTTGATAACTGATTCAGTTTCTTCGCTGGTTATGGGTCTGTTCAAGTTTTCTATTTCTTCCTGTTTGAGTTTTGGAAGTGTGGGTGCTTAAGAATTTGTCCATTTTTTCCAGGTTGTCCAGTTTGTTGGCATATAATTTTTCATAATATTCCCTGATAATTGCTTGTATTTCTGAGGGATTGGTTGTAATAATTCCATTTTCATTCACGATTTTATCTATTTGAGTTCTCCCTTTTCTTTTTGAGAAGCCTGGATAGAGTTTTATCAGTTTTGTTTATTTTTTCAAAAAACCAACTCTTGGTTTCATTGATCTGCTCTACAGTTTTCTTTTTTTTAGATCTATATTGTTTATTTCTGCTCTGATCTTTATTATTTCTCTTCTTCTGCTGTGTTTGGGGTGTCTTTGCTGTTCTGCTTCTATTTCCTTTAGGTGTGCTGTTAGATTTTGTATTTGGGATTTTTCTTGTTTCTTCATATAGGCCTAGATTGCAATGTATTTTTCTCTCAGGACTGCCTTGGCTGCATCCCAAAGCATTTGGATTGTTGTATTTTCATTTTCATTTGTTTCCATATATTTTTTTAATTTCTTCTCTAATTGCCTGGTTGGTCCATTCACTCTTTACTAGGGTGTTCTTTAATCTCCATGCTTTTGGAGGTTTATCCAGACTTTTTCCTCTGGTTGATTTCAAGTTTCATACATTGTGGTCTGAAAGTGTGCATGGTATGGTCTCAATTCTTGTATACTTATGAAGGGCTGTTTTGTGATCCAGTATGTGATCTATCTTGGAGAATGTTCCATGTGCACTCGAGAAGAAAGTATATTCTGTTGCTTTGGGATGCAGAGTTCTAAATGTATCTGTCAAGTCCACTTGATCCAGTGTATCATTCAGGGTCCTTGTTTCTTTATTGATCCTGTGTCTAGATGATCTATCCATTGTTGTCAGTGTGATATTAAAGTCCCCTGCAATTACCACATTCTTATCAGTAAGGTTGTTTATGTTTGTGATTAATTGTTTTATATATTTGGGGGCACCCCTCTTTGGTGAATAGATATTTATAATTGTTAGCTCTTTCTGATGGATAGACCTGGTAAGTATTATATAATGCTCTTCTTCATCTCTTGTTACAGCCTTTAATTTAACCACAAAATATTTATTTTACTTTATGATATTTTATTATATTATATATATTTATATTTTATTTCATTTTTGAGGGAGAGAGAGAGAGAGAGAGCCTGAGTGGGGAAGAGGCACAGAGAGAGAGGGAGACACAGATTCCAAAGCATGCTCCAGGCTCTGAATTGTCAGCACAGAGCCCGACAAAGAGCTTCAACCCATAAACCATGAGAAAATGACCTGAACCAAAGTCGGATGCTTAACCAACTGAGACACTCAGGTACCCCATAAACCACAAAATATTTTAAAAGTGTCTCTATGTTAGTAAGATTACTCTGTGGAAAACAGAATGCAATTCTAGAGTGTCAGCAATGTCTGCAGGATGACCGTTATCCACCTCTCTAGTTTTGTGTCTCTTATTTTTGTGCAGACACCTGTCGGTCATTTGATGACCACACTATATATTTTTAATGCTTCTCGATCTTTGTGTATGGTGTCCCTTGTCAACCTTAAAAATTAACCAACAGAGGTTATCAAGTAACAAATGAGTTTATTCAGGAATAGAGTTGGAATCACAATCAGGATACAAAGTATGGTGCAAAGTATAGGCAAGTCTAGAGTATAAAAGGGGAGAGCATACTTTTATAAAGGAAAGGAGGAAGTTGAGAGGGTTTGTTTTGAACAAAACTTTACTGGAGCGGCACCTGGGTGGCTCATTTAGTTAAGTATCCATCTTAGGCTCAGGTCATGATCTCACAGTTCGTGAGTTCAAGCCCCACATTGGGTTCTGTGATGATAGCTCAGAACCTGGAGCCTGCTTCAGATTCTGTGTCTCCCTCGTTCTCTGCCCTTCCCCTGCTGGTGCTCTGTCTCTCTGTCTCTCTCTCTCTCTCTGTCTCTCTCTCTCTCTCTGTCTCTCTCTCTCTCTCAAAAATAAACAAACATTAAAAAAATTTTTTTTTAAACTTCACTGGAGAAATAGAGGAGTTCAGAGTATTGGCAGCTTGTCATTGGCTGCAGGCAATCAAAGTAGTGGCCATTTCTCATTGGTTACAGGTGAAAGCATCTTGCTGTTGCTGGATAGAAAGGAAATCTTACTTCTTCCTGCTGAACTGTGCAAGGTGTGACAGTAATAGTACATGAGCGCTCCTTGTTCATGACCTTCTGATTCCATTTTTAATGAGATTGTCTTCATTCTAATGCTCTTATCCTGGCATTCTTTCCTCTCTTCTTTCTCCCCTTGAAATCTTATTTTTTTGAGGTCATGAGTGCATGTTATGTACTATAACTAACTTTCTACTGCAAGAAAACTAACTTTCTACTTCGTATTCCCATAAGCACTTTGTTTACACATGAGCTTAATCTCTTGCAGTGTCTGTTTTGAATCAAGTAACTGTCTACATCTCCCCTACAAGATGAGGAACTGTTCAGAAGCAGTGGCTAGTCTTAATTTATCTTTATGTCTTTTGTTTCTTAGCACTCCACCAGACATGTAATGGCAGTCATCCTTGTTGAACAGAATGGAGTTGAATAACCACAAAACCATGTCATTCTTCTGCTCAGAAATCTGCAGTGGCTCCCACTTTCACTCAAAATAAGAGCCAAAACAGTGATCATCAAGGCCCTGAGCAGTCACTCACTTTCCCTGCCCAGGTACCTCCCTGACCCCATCTCTTAACTGCTCTCTTCCTCATTCATTACACTCTAGTTAAAGTAGGCTCCTGGTATTCCTCACAGAAGGGTTTCTCTTAAGCACTCACTTGGTCAAGTCTTTCACCTCCTTCAAATCTTTGCTCTAATGTAGACTACTTCCTCAGGCTTTCCCTGAGCCCATTATCTAAAATTGCAGCTGTCCTTCCAGCTCTCCCAATCTTTCTTAACATGCTCTATATTTTGCTTCTCTCACAGCTTCACTACCTTCTAACATACTTTATAATTAAAATTTATCATATATATTTTTTTTAATTTTCCTACCTCAGCTAGCTAGATGTAAATGCTGCAAATCAGGTATTTGTCTGATTTGTTTATTGTTGGGTCCCAAGCCCCTAAAACCAGGTCTGACCAGTTTTAAGCACTTCATAAACATATGTTAAAGGAATTGAATAAATGAGTATGGTCTTCATCCCATTTTCTACTACAGTGACTTTGTGATGTCTGCTTGCCATAATATATTCATGCTGAATTTAGTAAGATCAGGGTAGCTTCTCTTGGCTTTTATTATTGAAAAATTGTTCTCTGCACCTCAACTGAGTCAAGCTGTGAAGGCAGTAAAACACTGCATCAATTAAAATATTCCAATTAACACTAATCAGGAAGAGCAATATTAATAACACAGCTGAACTGGGTTGTTAAAGTTTCACAGCCGCACATATCACCGTATGCACAGCATGTCAATTTCAAAACACAATTTGTGTTCCCTTTCATGAATTTTGGTAAAATAATAAAGACTTTCTTCAGAGGAGAAAAGGAAAGTGTTAAGAAAAAAAAGTGGGTCTGTATTTTAAAATACTATGGTTCTGCTCTTTGGTCAAAAATAACATTGCTTTCATCATCATTATGCTTAAGAACAACATTTCATGGCATATCCACTCCATCAGAGCATTGAAATAGGTTTGGAGAGCCTAAGTGTGAGATGTTATTCTTACCTTCAAGGAGCTTGCAATCTTCACTGAAAGTGTTTTGGATTCTAGACTCAGACCATTTACTTCTTTTTTTCAGCTTTATTGAAATATAATTGATACATCATTATGTAAGTTTAAGGTGTTGATTTCATACATTTATATATAGCAAAATGTGACTCCCATAGCTTTAACACCTCCGTCCCATCATACACTTCCCATTTCTTTTTTTGCAAAGGGAACATCTAAGGTCTACTATCTTAGAAACTTTCAACAATAGAATACTTTATTGTTAACTATAATCACCGTGCTGTATATTAGGTCCCCAGAACTTATTTGGATTGAAACTGGAGATTTATACACTTTAACCAACATGTCCTCATTTCCCCCACCTTCCCCTGGTAACCACCATTCTACTTTGTTTCCGCGAGTTTGGCCTTTCCAAATTCCTCATATATGTGATATCAAATAGTATTTGTCTTTCTCCTACTGATTTCACTTAGCATAATCATCCAGGGTTTATCCATGTTGTCACATGTGGCAGGATTTGCTTCTTTCTCATGACTGAATAATATTCCATGGTGTGTGTGTGTGTGTGTGTGTGTGTGTGTGTGTGTGTGTTTATCTCTACACATACATATATATATCTCATCTTTATTCATTCATCTATAGGCAGACACTCATGAAGTTAAAATAGCATCTCAGATTGATATCTGCACTGCCATGTTTATTGGAGCGTTATTCACAATAGTCAAGATACGGAAATGACCGTATCATTTACTTATTAAAAATTTAACTGTAAGGGGTGCCTGGGTGGTTCAGTCGGTTAAGCATCTGACTTTGGCTCAGGTCATGATCTCACGGTTTGTTCATGAGTTCCAGCCCCACGTCAGGCTCTGTGCTGATGTGTCAGACCCTGGAGCCTGCTTCAAATCTCTCCCTCTCTCTCTGCCCCTCCCCCACCTGCACACACTCTCTCTCTCTTTGTCTCTCTCTCTCAAAAATAAATAGACATTATTTTTTTTTAATTTGAAGAAACCTTAACTTTGAACAAATCTCTAAACTTTTCTGAATTCCAAATATTGCCTTTTGTACAGTGCACCTAGTACCTAATGCCATCACTGTCTACTTCACAAAGATGCTTTCATAATCAGATGAATTATTATGAGTAACTTTGTTTTTAAATTTTAAAAACAAGGACTATACCAATTCATAGAGACAGAAAGCAGAAGGGTGGTTGCCAGAGGCTAGGGGCAGGGGAGGGTGGGCATTGCGTGGTTATCCTAAACAGGTATAGAATTTCAGTTTTATCAGATGAAAATAGTTGTGGAAATGGATGGTGGGGACAGTAGCACAACATTAATAATGTATTAAATACCACTGAGCCGTACACTTAAAAATATTTAAGATGGGAAATTTTATGTTATGTATATTTTACCTCAATAAAAAAAAAGATGGTGAAAAAAATGTGCACACCCTAAGGAGTCCCTGTTGAAGAGCTACATTCATTTGGGTATGTCGTTCAGGTGACTTGGATAATTGGGATGGCCACAAAATTCATGAAAATTCAGCAGAAGTGAAGCAGTTCTACAAGTACTATAAAAATATAAGGAAACATCATTGCTATACTTGCTACTATTATTACTACTATGTCTAATAGTTTTATTGTTGCCACTGCTGTTATTACTAAACTATTACTCTTATTCCTATCATCATCATTATCGTCTTGTTCATAATCATCATTTTACCTGGAGTGTAGCCTAGGGAATAACATTTTTCATATCATCTTTGTTTAAACTCTGTGTAAGTTACTGAATATATAACTGTGACATTTATCAAATGCCAACAAAGTGCCCAGTCCTGAGCCAGTTGCTGGGTATACATTGACAATGTCTGAAATTTATCTGTAACCCCCAAATCAGTATTCTCAGCTCCTTTATGATCATCTGTGGACATGTGCAGAACAGCAAATACTTGAGTCATTCTACATGCTTTCCCTGATGAAGCTGAACAAGGTGATGTTCTGCCTTCAGGTTTCAGCTCATCCTATAAACAAATGTCCTTTTGGCAATCTACTTAGTGCCATGTTTTTTGCTTTTTTGTGTGTTCTTTGTTGGTAATTTCATTGTTTAAAATAGCCCAAAGTGGGGTGCCTGGGTGGCGCAGTCAGTTAAGCGTCTGACTTCAGCCAGGTCACTATCTTGCAGTCCGTGAGTTCGAGGCCCGCGTCAGGCTCTGGGCTGATGGCTCAGAGCCTGGAGCCTGTTTCCGATTCTGTGTCTCCCTCTCTCTGCCCCTCGCCCGTTCATGCTCTGTCTCTCTCTGTCCCAAAAATAAATAAACGTTGAAAAAAAAAATTTTTTTAAATAAATAAGAAAATGTGAATGTGGGGTGTCTGGGTGGCTCAGCCAGTTAAGTGTCTGACTCTTGATCTTAGCTTAGTTCATGATCTCACAGCTCATGAGATCGAGCCCCACATTGGGTTCTGCATTGATGGCATGGAGCCTGATTGGCATTCTGTCCCTCCTTCTCTCTGCCTCATACCTGCTTCTATCTTCTCTGTCTCTCTCTCTCAAAATAAATTAATAAACAAACAAAAAAAAAAGAATAAAAATATTAGCCATAAAGAAAAGATTAATGTATGCATAGGACTTAAAATCATCAAAAAATACCAAGAAATGAGCTGAGGGGAATCATATATGCAGAGAAGATATTTGTAAAAATATAATTGAATAAGAAAGGGTCCCAAAGAAATCCAGTGAGTCAGAAACAGACGAAAATCCCATAGGTGACCAGATAAATTACATGAACTAATATTTTAAGAATCAGGAAATGTGAGTGCCCCATGGAAAAAAAAATATTAGTAACCAAGGAAATGCAAGTTGGAAGTAATGAATTACCATTTCATGTACTATATTTGCAAAAATTAAAATACTGAGTGTTGGTGAGGAACAGCAGCCAGCAATGCTCATTTGGGCTGACAGGATTGAAAATTGTATCAACCAGTTTAGAAAACAGATTGTGTAACTATCTTCTGAACTACTAAATCTGAACTTTTTTGGTACTCTTGATTATATATACTGTAGACCAGAGAAACATTTGAAAATGTGATCAGAAAACATGCCCTTATAGCAAGTTAGTTTGTAATAGCCAATAATAAAAAAAAAAAAAAATACCTGCGTGTGAACAGTGGAAAGGATATATAAACTGTGGTAAATTCTTACAAAGAAGTATTAAACCACAATGAAAATGAATGAACCACAGCTATAATCACTGAAGTTGACTCTCAAAGAAATAATGTTAAACAAAAGTAGCAAGTCTCAGAGGAACATGATTCCATGTTCACACAGTACACGTTACTTTTAAGACTAACTACAATATTTAGAAATACATATGTATCTGATAAAACCTTAAGAGTAAACATAGGGTGGTAAGCAGAATAATTAGTGTGGAGGGTACAATCCTGGAGGAATTCCCAGGGTCTTCAAAGTTACTGACCATGCTGTAAATCTGAGTGTTAAGTTCACAGGTGTGCATTTTATTATTCTTTGGACTGTGCAAAAAATCATTATACTTTTGCCTTTATATGTTTAATATGTCACACAATAATAAATTTAAAATAAAAGAAAACATCAGGTTATCTGGAATTAGACAGTTGGGGTTCAAATTTGGCTATTACTTAGTACCAATATGAACTTAAGCAAATTGTTTGACTTTTCTGAGTCTCAGTTTGCTCGTATGTGAAAGGGACTATTTTAGTATCGACCTCATGATATTGTTAAAAAGAAGTACCAAACTTCAAACTTAACAAGAAGGATGTGAGCGTTACTGTCATCACTTGAATCTCAGGATTCCTCAGCAAAGATCCAAAGTACCTTCATTAACTCACAAACTCACGAATTACACACACACACACACACATGCACACACACTTCAGGGACATTTAAAAAGTCTCTATCCTTTGTCCTGTTCTGTAGCATACTGATAACTAAGGCTTCAGCTACAGTCTTTAAAGAAGTCTGTGGAAATTGAGTCCCAGAGTGAGGTTTGATGTGTAGAGTTTCTTGGTTCAGAAGAGCAACAGGGGTCATGCTGGAATCTTCTGGAAACTCTAGCAGAAATGTTATGAGGCAGAGACACACCCAGAAATGTTGGAATGGAAATGACCTCGGAAGTAACCTTGCAAAGATGGAAAGATGACATGGCAGTGCTGGCGTGCATGATGAGCCTGTAGATGGATATGAGCTGGTCTCATATTTTTTTTAAAAATGAGAGCACTAGTGATTTCAATGGTTCATGCAGTCTGGAACATGCTTCATGCTAGAGCTCTCATAAGAACCCACCATCACCTTGCAGTGAGTGAAGTGCCCTGCACTGCCTATGTGCTTTGACCTGCATTAAAGAAAGTGGGGAGAATAAACAAGCCTGCATTGGGGAAGGAGAGGAAGCAGGTCATTGGTGCTGACGTAAATTAAACCCAAGATCCAAGTCTCTTGGTTCCCATATGCTTGGGTTCATCGTCTGTGCAAATGGAATGTTGACTGAATGATTTACCCCCAGCAAAAAGTACTTCCTTTCATCTCCCATGGAACCTTCTCTCTACCACTCTACAACACTGATTACTTCCTTTATACCTTGTATTGGAACTATTTATGTGCTTGTCTAATAGAGATTGTAAACTTCTCTTTTTTTTAATGTTTTAGTGTTTATTTTTGAGGGAGAGAGAGAGAGACAGAGCATACACGGGGCGGGGGGGGGGGCGGGGAGAGAGAGAGAGACAGACAGACAGACATGGAATCTGTAGTATGCTCCAGGCTCTGAGCTGTCCACATGGAGCCTGACATGGGGCTTGAACTCATGAACCATAAGATCAGGACCTCAGCCAAACTCAGATGCTTAACTGACTGACCCACCCAGGCACCCCAGATTATAAAGTTCTTGAGGTCAGGGACCTTGTTTGATTTATCTTCGTACTCTACAGACCATCTACCACATATGACACCATAAATAATATAAATGGGGAAAAGGGAGGAAGGAAGGAGTGATGAGGGAAGGAGCTCAGACTGAAGAAAGGATGGTGTTATGGACTGAATGTTTATGTCTCCCCAAAATTAATATGTTGAAATCTTAGTGCCCAGTGTGATGGTATTAAAAGGTGGAGCCTCTGGGAGGTGATGAGGTCATGGTCTTGAGGGTGGATCTCCCATGAATGAGATGAGTGCCCTTTTGAGAAGAGACAGGGAGGGCTTCCTGTCTCTCCATTCACCACTGCGTGAGGATACAGTGAGGAGGAGAAAGCCATTTGCAAACCAGGAGGCAGACCTTCCCCAGACACCAGATCTGCCAGCAACCTAATCTTGGACTTCCCAGTCTCCAGAACTGTGAGAAATAAATGTTGTTTAAGCCACCCAGTCTGTGGTGTATTTGTTGTAGCAGCCCAAACACTAAGGCTGTAAGATCTCCCCAGCTCTGAAATTCTCTGGCTCTGTAAGATTTCTGAGGCAGGAAACAGTAACGCTCTCTTAAAGCAGCACATAAATTATCACAGTACTAGTTTGGTGATCGTCTGCCTTTAGGAAATCAGGGTATATTTAGTATGCCTGCTCATTTGTTTCTGCCATTTCTTCAGTTATTTAGAGTTATTTTGAGTTTTATGTTTGTTTTTGCTGGGGAACTGTATTAAACTTTTAGATGCAAAATGAAAATATTTATTAGGCTCCTCAGATGTTACCTGAACTAAGGTGACTTTAACTTCAGTTCTAAATAAGAAAGTACAAAACTATATCAAGACTGCTGTGTCACTTAGCACTACTTTGCACCCTTCCTGGCATTCTCTGTGGGGGCCCAGAGCTGAGTTGGCAGAAGGAGAGTGATTTATTCCTGCACATTTGGAAGTAGAAGGGAAGTAAATAGATTCTACTTTTACATGATCTTCCTCTTTTAAAGGTTAATACCAATATTCCCTATCCTATTTTTTCTGTTTTTCTTTGTTTTCCTGCCCTTAATTTTCTGTAGCCCTTATCATCATCAAAGATACTGAGTATGGTTTATTTATTTTGTTAATGGTCATTCTATCCATGTTATTAGCCTCTTTGCGAAGAGATTTTTGTTTTGCTTTGTTTTGTTTTGTTTTGTTTTGTTTTGTTTTGTTTTGTTTTGTTGTTGTTCACTAATACATCCCCTGTGCCTTTAACGGTAGCTGACATATAATAAGTGCTCATTGTAGGCATATTATAGGTATTGATTGAATCTGTATTAGTTCTCATCTCCCTTAACAGTGCATTTAAAAGCAAGGGGCTTGAGTGATGGCATTTCCAAAAAGTGACAGGTTTACCACACTGCAGCCTTATCTCTGATTTCTCCCAGAAAATAGGTGAAACAGCATTCATAGCAAAGAACAGTGAAATAGCATCCATAGCAAAGTCTAAGTAGATGATGAATAAACACATAGCTTGCATGCATATTTGATGATAGTTTTATTTTCAAAACTGTAATGAGATAAAAATATATAGTTGAAGTTGCCAAAGCAACTTGAATTCAACATAAATAACTGCTGCTCTTCATCTGGGAATTTCATTTATATACAGAACTTTTTTTTATGTCCTTAAAAATTTTTAAGTGGTATACTAGATACAGCTTATGCAGCATCTAGTACCCCAAGGAATGTTTTTTCTCAAAGAAGGGAAACGAAAAGGGCAGAGAAATATCCTCTTTGAGCCGGTGATGCAACAAACCTGTTACTTCTAACAGCTTTGATTTCCCGAAAATAACTAGATGGCAAAGGGTGTCCAATTTCTTAGGAGCAGTGAATATAAGAAGGCTGGCATTTTTCTTTATGAGTCACCATTCACTCTTTTATTGGGTCAAAAATCCAAAACTGAGAATGTGGTGAAGACTCTTCGATTTGCTTTCAAAGCAAAACTTTATTGCAAAGCATAAGAATGTCAGGAAATACTGATAAAGTATGCCTCTCCCTTTGAAGTTAACAATCAGTGTAATTTCTTCTCAAGCTTCTTGGGAAAAGAAATCCCTACTTTTTTGGATACAAATAAGAGAATGTTTAAATATGAAAGCACCTACCTAGTTTCATTTTTAAGGAGGAAGTGAGAAACTGCCCCTCCTAGAGATGGTACCCACTTCCACTTAGTGGTAGGCAAGCTTGAAGGTGAACTCAGTCCTCGGGCTTGTATCCTTAAAAGGTTAACAAAGTAAAAGATGTGGAATGAAAAAGTTTGAGTTGAAAAGATTTCTTAACACTTTAAAGCATGGTACTTCACGACCAATTGTATGGATGGGTAGATTTGTGGTCTCTAGGGTTTGCTCATGATCTGTGGCCTATATATCTCCATTTAGTAATATGTTCCAAGGTTTTTCCTATAGATTACTGACTTCACAATGGCTTCCCTATGCATGCCTTTTCAGCATTTCTTCAGAGAATATTTATTCTAGTGTTACTTGAATATATCTGATTTGCCCTCTAGGATTGCCCGTTTTTTGAGAAAACTGGTACAATGAATTACAACTTGCTAATTTTAATTTTCAGAGGGGAGAAGAAAAGGCTATGAAGTAAAAATACAAAATGAAGAATCATGTTTATTTCTGTCAAAACTGTAATGATCATAAGCCTATCAAATTACAGAATTCTCACACTAGATGAAAAACAGATAATTGTATGATATATCACTGACTAACTGATAACCCTGATCACAAATAACAGACCCATGCAGTTTGCATGATGTTTGATATTTTCATTATCTCAGGCATTTCCTGAGCCTCAGGGGTCAGTGGATGGAAGGGTATTTCTTATACCAAGTAATGAACTTATTTCATATGCTGATTGTTTTTCAGTCTTAGTCAGTGGATCTGTGAGCTTTTATATTAAGGCATGGTAGGTGGCTTAACTCCTTGATTAGAGATGTAGTCTTAAAAGTACCATCCACAGTATCCCTGGCCATCGAGCACCCATAGGTCTTTTTGTAACATGACCCTGTGTCATGTGGACAAATACAAGAAAGTTCACTTTAGGCCATCAAGTCTTGTTGACTCAGTGCTGTCCTCAGGAAGGGGATTGATGCTCAACAAATGCTAATTAAGTACCTAAAATGTATCAAACACTGTTTTGGGCACTGTGCTGCAAACTGATAAAGACTGAAAAGATTGCTGCCCCAGTGAATCTTCATCTTGGGGCAGGGAGTGGTGGGTAGGGGAGACAATAAACCAAATAGCATAGAAGCAAATCGTCTTTACAGATGGTGGTGACAATTGCTATGTGAGACATAATAATAAAGATGTGATGTGATGGAGAGTAACCAGAGCCAGGTGATGGTCTCCTTGAGATAAAGCCTCAGAGAAGGCTACCCTGGGGAAGTGACATTTGAAATGAGTCCTGAATATGGGAATGATGAGCCAAAAGATGAGTCAAGTGCATTCCAAAGGGAACAGCAAATATGAAGGTCTTAAAACAGGGTTACCCTTAAAGTGTTTGAAGAACCGAAAGCAAAACATGTTTATTATGTTTAAGGAAGGTGAAAAATACAGGAAATGAGACTGGGGACATAGGCAGGGACCTATGTAGAGGTCCTTGATAGAGTACAGTGAAGATTCCATATTTTATTCTAAAATGTACTAAGCCAAATCCTTTTCTGAAACCTTTGTTTCTGTTTCTGTTGTATAAACATGAAACCAATGATAGGGAATGCAGCTTCCTAACCATTAACACTCCTGAGTCAGGATGATATGCGAAAAGAGATGAGCTCCTGTAGAGAAAAATGCTGGTAATAATAGCTTGTATTTTAGAACACCTGTCTCCAAAGGAGAACATTATTTATGATGCCATATCGCACTAATCGCAGTAACCTTGTGATTTAGATAGGTACAGGTTTTTATGGAATACATGAAGAAACTCAAACATTTTAAATCGAGTTGTTCTTTGACTTCTTAAGTAGCACAAAGGTCTAGATAAAATAGAATATGCCCCCTCAAAAAAAAATGAAGAAAGAGAAAAAAACTAATATGAGAAATAAAAAGAACTACCAAGAGAGTCATACACTTAGAGCACAAAGGACAGCAAAGCAACCTTTATTTTCTTGAAAAGTCAAGAAAATAATAGAAGAGGGGTGAAAAAAATGTGCATTTTAAATAGTCAACTACACAATCAACAAGTATGGTTTCATCTTTTAAATTGAATTCTATGTAGAAAAGAGGCTAAAAGCATACATTTTTGGATTAGGTAAACCTGGATTTTAATTCATTCTCTTCCTTATAGTAGGCCTTTGATCTTGATTGTTAATTTTTTCTTTGTATAAAATGGGATTAGTGATAATACTTACTTCATAAAGTTGTTGGAAGAATTAAATGAAAGAATACATGGAAAGTGAGAAATTGAGTTCTTCATGGAAGCCAGTTAAAACTAGCATTCCTTTTTTTTTTTAATTTGCTAAATAGTATTTACAAAATGATTAATTTCCCAAACAATCCACAGAAGCCTGCTTAGCACATAACAACACATTTTAAGCTCTTTCCTGGGTTTTGTGGCTGGAAACAGAAAATGACGCAGTAATGTGGTATAAGAGAAAGAGGAGTGTAACCTCCCCTTTTGCAAAATGCAAGATTGCTGACCCCAGGCAAATTTGTCTTTGGCAATCTCTACACACCTTTTCTCATCCTATTTTTTAGGTCATTAATCCCTTCTTGAGCTTTCTAAGCCCTATTCTACCCTCCCCATTACTTCATAGATAACATTTTCTTTTGTTTCTTTTTTGGCTAATCAAAACTCCCATTCAAAGAATCCCTACTGCTCTTATTTACTTAAGAGGAAGCAATCTGATTGGATTAATTTGCCCTTCACTGTCAATGACTACTGGCAAGGCAATGCATTTGCAGCCATTTATGTTTTTAAAATGTAATTTCTGCAATTCCAAAATAATCCCTAAATTATAGAGTTTTCATCTGACATGAGTAAAAAGGGTAGAAAAAAAATTCAGACATTTGGAGGGAGAACATTGTGCAGTCACAGTCAGCATCTGGGAGAGCTCCCACTGGCTCTTCCTTTGTACTTGGAAATAAGTGCTCTAAGAATTTTCATAGGGTTGTCCATAGTAGCAGCATTAGGGACAATGAAAGAACAAGGTCGTAAGTCAGTTCTATGAATGACTCATTTGTAAATTGAGTGTACATTAGCTTAGAAATATTAATAAAGCCCTTTGTTATCTATACAAAGATATCCAAGAAAGAGATTTGCTTTACTTTGCAATGTCAGACCATCGCCTAGCATCAGATTCTGGTCCCTTACTTTAGGGACCAACAAATTGGGATATTTAATATTGGATGTTTAGCATAGACAAAGGTTTTTGTTTAGTTTTGTTTTACTTAGTTGTTAGAAAGATAAGATAGCTGACACGAATACTTGGAACTGAAAAGGAACTCAAAAAATATTTGCTGAAGACTGAATAAGCAAATGGGAAAGTTAATGACATAAGGAAAAGCAAGATACTGACAAACAAACCTATCAATATTTTATAATCATATATATATATATATATATACACACATATATTTCAGTTTCCATTTATTTTTTTTTAATTTTTTTTTCCAACGTTTATTTATTTTTGGGACAGAGAGAGACAGAGCATGAACAGGGGAGGGGCAGAGAGAGAGGGAGACACAGAATCGGAAACAGGCTCCAGGCTCTGAGCCATCAGCCCAGAGCCCGACGCGGGGCTCGAACTCACGGACCGCGAGATCGTGACCTGGCTGAAGTCGGACGCTTAACCGACTGCGCCACCCAGGCGCCCCTCAGTTTCCATTTATACCCATCTGTTTACAACTAGTATGCAGTGTGAACTTATAAATTTTAAGTTCAATGAGTAAATTTATATAATCAGTAAATAATAAAATGTTTCATAATTTATTTCTGTTTTGAAACATGTTTGCATACTTTGTAGAAGATAAACCTACATCCTATTTTAGTGTTTTATGAAAATGCTACCACATTTACATTAAAAAGTGGTACAAGCTCTCTGAGACCATATCATCATAGGTTCTTAAGGAAAATTTTCTGAATCCTTTATATGTGAGTATATCTTAATTTTAAGTCATATAAAGACTATAGTTCACACACTGGAAAGGATAAGGTAGTTGGCTTACTTCAGCTCCTATTCAGACTTGAAAACACAATTAAGATGAACAAAAATAGATGTATTTTAAGTCCTATTAGCATTTTTTGCCATAGTAGGATTGACTTGACCACTCTGGTGTTACTTTTTCTGGTGGAAGTTTAGACTCACAAGCTTTCCCCCAGTAAGTCACTTTCTGTATGGTTTCCTTAGATGCCAAGAAATGATAATGATAATGCTAACATTTATGGGCTACTGACTTTGGATCAGACAGTATGTTAAATGCTTTATATGCATGATCTTAATCTTCAAAGAGCTCTATGAGATAGAGATTTTTGTCCTAATATTAGAAATGATGAAAGTGAGGTTCTAGGAGATTAAATAACTCACCTACATTGTACAGCAAGCAAATAAGAGTACCAGATTTGTACTCAGGTTCTTCTGACTACAAAACCAGCATGTTAAACCATTATGCAAGTCTTCATCTTGTTATGTATTCTCACTGGGAAACCCAGTCACCTATGCCAGTTGTACTAATGGCTTCTTCCTTCTTCCTGAGTGGAAAGAATGTGACAAATGTGGCTTGCAATTCCTAAGGTTTTATAAATTTAGACTTACTTTCAGTATGAGTCTCTAGAATTCAAGAAACCATGCAAATGTGCATCCACAAATGCATACACTCAGGAAACAAATGGCAGATTCAAGACCTAATTTTAAATATGCTACATGATAATCAATTTTTAAAGTTATGCTCCAAAAATACTCCTTAAAAAAACAAACGGTACAATCATCATTATGAAAATCATATTCATAACAAATGTATTGCTTGACCATTTTTCCCAGTTGGTATTGATTTCCTTATTGATTGCTACTTTCAAAATTGGGGGAAGCAATAACTAAGGATACTGGTGTTAGAAATTTCTTGTTCTAAGGCCACCCTGTAAGAATTAATAGAATCCAGGCTTACCCAAATAAGGAAAAACTGAATTGGTATTTTTTTAGCATGTAGTAAATAATACATGCATTAAAAATGCATGCATTACTTGCATGGTTTACTGTATCATTCTTCCTCTCCCCTTTTCTCCTGCCTCTTTGTGGATTCTTAACAAACCATGATGTGTGTTATGATCCCATTAACATCTTCTAGACATTTTAAAACTAAACTTACACTCTTCTCTGGGTGGTCCCACCCTGTAAATGGCTTCAGCTCTTCAGTGTTCAGTGGGTCATGGGTAGTCCCTTAGTGTTGGCCTACATGAGTTACTTTTTCTCACTTACTGTTACTTCTCAAAAAAATATATTGGGCCCTCTGGATGTTTTCTCTAGAGTACCTCCAGATATTTGTTGGAAGGTATCTTTTCCTTTCCTCTAGACATTTAATAACTTTACAGACAGGAAATATATGTAGATTTTCCCCCCTCACTCCCTGATTTACTCTGTAGTTTGAATTATAAGTATTTTCATATATTAAGACATTTTATTATTTATCGCATATTGCAGCTTTAAGACCTTTGTATGCTTTTACTCCCGCAGGAATTTAAATGCGAACTCATTTCCTCTATGCACTCAATACACATTCCAAGTTCCATAGCATATTTTCTAATTTCATTTAAAAATGAAATGCTGATATTACATTCCATAGCAGAATAAAGGACAATTGTTTCCACAGGAAAATATGATATGAAAACACATCTGCCACAAAATTGTGCATCCTTTGGCATATGATTTCTAGAAAAATTTATGTAAAATGCTGATGAATGAAATCAACACCGAAAAGTATAGTCACTTATTTTTTAAATGTCTACGAATCCCATGTCAGTAAACCATATACAGAGTCGGAAAAATAAGCTTTTGTGAAAAACCACAATACATGGATATTAATTCCTTGTCATACATATACGTCGTTTATTCAACCATATCTTTAGTAATTGACTACATTGTTCAGCTACCTTTCGTTAACAATGCAGCAAGCATGCTTATTAATAGAGTTGTTTCTGATTGTTTTCTCCTCATTCAATTTCATCCTTTTTACCTACTGTTTAAAATCCCTACATTGAGTACTCACCCACAAGGAAAAGCAAAGAAATAGAAGATTTGGAACGAAATGTACCTACTCATTGCTTTGTGCATTGAAATGTGGATTTTCCTGCATAATCACTAAAGAGCTTACAATTCATTCAAAGATTTTTATTTTTGTCACTAAGCTGTTGAGTAACTAGTATGAATGTTCTTTTTCACTAGCTTCCACTAAATCATTGGGGAAGCTATAGACTCTGGTGTTTGAGACCAGTAGCTTTAAAGGGAGACATATATAAATTTGTATTTTTCTGACCACTTCTTGGGTGGTGAAGATGATACTGAACCTCTCTGAACTTCACTTATATCACCTCCAAGTTGGAAATTTAAATTATGATGGAATAAATGAGATCTATATGAAAAACACTTGGCACATGGTATGACCTCAATACATTTTGCAGGTAGATGCTATTATTGCTATTAGGTCAATGGTCATGGTAACAGAGCATTATCCATAATATATTCTTACTATCTTGTAAAGTCTGTTGCCAGTGATCATTACCCAGAACCAAGGCTTTGGAAATAAAGTGACTCTAAAATAATAATATGTGCAGGACTATTGCTGACAAAGGCCTGGCCATGAGTACACAAGTTTCAAAAAATACCCATTCACACCCATAGTTCTTTGATTTGTATAGTTACCACACTGCTAGTAATTAGGATCTGGATGGATAGTTGTATCTGAAAAGACCAGTTTTGGACATGGAATTTTTCCTTAAATGTGTGCATAAATATAGTGTCCTTTGTTTATCAGTAGCTATAACTCTCTAGAATTCTCTCTAGAATTAATTTACTATTGGGAACACTCTTATAAATAGAATGATTGGATTATGACCTGCCACTGTATAACAACATTCTTTAGTGGACAGAACAAATACATTGCACACCAGATTTGTAGCACAATCTTTGTGTTTGGCCTTGTGCTTTTCAAGTACTATCTCATTTAATCTTTGCCCATGACTCTTACTTTAAAACAAAGCACATTTATTTGCATTTATTTATGAGAAAATGAAGACTTGCCGAAGGTCAGTTACACAGCTAATACATGGCAGAGTTGATTTCAAAATCAAATCTGTCCAAATGCAGTCTTTTTACTCACTATGTAAGTAGGGTTTGCCATCTGGAATTTGTATCAACTAACTACTAAGAAATATGTCCAAATATTTTCTCAAATACCAGATTAGTTTGATGTATTCTGACTGCCCGAACCTTGTAGAACTGCATGAATTCATAAACTGAAAAGGAAGAAACAGGAATCCAGTTTTTCAAGCTCATTAAGGACAATTAAAAATCATTTAAGCACATTACATGTGCTTCTCATTTTTTCCCCATTTCTAAATGCCCCTCCTCTAATCAGAACCATGGTGGACTTTGCCTAGATAAGACTTGACCTCTATTACCTATTAGCCCTTAATTTTTTATGCAACTCTGGTAGTGCGATGGGATGTTTGTACAAAAACTTAGATGACGTATTCTAAGAACCTGTATGCAGAAGTGACAATTCAGAATGATTCACTGTCACTTTTAGGGATGATGGTTTATAATATTAAACCATTTTCCATAATAAAGTTTTTTAAATGTCTCGTTTAATCTTTTTTGAAGGCTTCTCCGACCATTTCCTTGGAAGAAAATATCATGTCTTAGCCTTAACGTGATGCTCATTGGATTAAAAGAATTTTATTACAACAGAAATGTTATTCAAGTTAGAGGTTTTTTGGGGCGCCTGGGTGGCGCAGTCGGTTAAGCGTCCGACTTCAGCCAGGTCACGATCTCCCGGTCCGTGAGTTCGAGCCCCGCGTCGGGCTCTGGGCTGATGGCTCAGAGCCTGGAGCCTGTTTCCGATTCTGTGTATCCCTCTCTCTCTGCCCCTCCCCCGTTCATGCTCTGTCTCTCTCTGTCCCAATAATAAATAAACGTTGAAAAAAAAAATTAAAAAAAAAAAAGTTAGAGGATTTTTGTGTATTGTACTTAGTATGTCCTCCAGGTGTCCTGGTTCACACCTCAGCTCTGTCAGTCTTTGGCTTCCTATGATTAGGTGTTATCTGTCAGTCCTGCCCACTATACTCTCGGGTCCCTACAGGGCAGGCGCTGTGTTCTCACAGTGCCTATATCAAAGTCTGACAACCAAGTGATGTTTAATGACATTTTTATAAGTACTTAGTTGAAGAAAATAATGTATGCTTTTAAAATTTCCATAATTCCAGAAGTTGGTAACGAAGATATGTATGTGTCTAAATTTTCTTTAATATCCTGACCTCTCCTTAAAGTCAAACCTAGTTATAGAAGCATCCCGTTTGGGTTTTTTTGTTTTTTTTGTTTTTTTTGTTTTTTTTTTGACTGCAGGAAGTCTGTCCACTTTATCCCCCTAGCTTCATAACTTACTCATGTAACCTTTAACAAACCTCATGGTGCCTCTCTTTTCTAGACTATAAAATGGAGACATTAATGGTAATTAATCCATATAATTGTTGTTAGAATCGCTTCAGATAATCATCATGAAATACTTGCCAAAATGGCCAGCATGTAGGAAATAGTCAATAAATATTACTGATCTCCAGTGTGCACAGCTTGCCGCCCTGCAGAACATACTTGTTTTGGAATAATCTTCAAATGCAATAAGAGCTTGTGAAATCAAATGTTTTAGACAACAAAAAATGAAATGGCACTTAAAATACTTCTTGTTGAGAGGGTTTACATTTGGGAGGACAGGAAAAAATATTTTTTTAAACAGTAATATGTCTGTCACTTTATTAGACATATTTTTTACATTAACTCATTTTTATTGGCAACTGCTTGTTCGCTGACTCAAACTGTGATCTTTGGGTTTGTAATGTCTTATCTTTCTAACTATACCTGACCTCCTTGACAGAAGGGAGCTTTTTTTTTTTTCAAAACAGAATCTTGGACAGTACTTTATAAATATTTAAAAATATACACGTACTTTGAAACAATTATGTATATGTGCATATGTCTATTTGTACATTGTATATGATGTGTGTGCATATCCAGAGAGAGTCCTATTCTAGTTACATATGTAGAGGGACATGTATAATTGCATATAATAGAATGGTTTGTGAAGTGAATAGGATTGAGTATCAGATATTATGAATGTCATTCCTGATAATATTTAATTACAAAAAGATGTTGGGGAAGTCACTTAACTTCATTAAACCTTGGTTTCTTCATTTAGATGTGCACCATCTAATAGGATTTTCTGCATTGATTTGAATGTTCTAGTTCTCTGCTGTCCAATATGGTAACCACTAGCTAGCTACATGTGGCTGTTGAACTCAAAATGTAGCTAGTGTGGCTGGGAAACTGAATTATACATTTTATTTAATTTTATATGTTTTAAATATAAATAGACATATGTAACAGGTAGCTCCATTACAGTATACAGAATCAAGGATGACAGGACAATATCATGTGAAAAGAAGCTACACTGAATTTCCTTGATATGGGTGATACAATTACTGTTTCTCAGCAGAAGACTGTCCTCTTTTGAAATACTTAAATTCTCTCATATTATCTTAGGCCTTTACGATGTAAACTCTTTTTCCTTTATCTTTCTTAACAGATCTTGAAAACTTTAAAACAAGAACAAGAAGCACTGTGTCTGTCCGACAAGGTCAGGGGATGGTACTCCTATGTGGCCCACCAGCCCATTCAGGAGGTAAACTATAAGTGCACTGAAATGTGCACACTTTTCACTTCACTTGCTGCTATTTTGTTGTTGTTGTTGCTTTTTCTCCCCTTGGCACTAGCTAAAGGAAAAGTGTCATTTGCAGAGATTCTCTGTGTCAAGGAAGAATCATTGTCAGTGCCTCCCATAATTAAGATAGGAAAATACCAGATTCTGCAAATGTTCCAACCCAGTGCTATTTAGCTGGCACAAGGGGAAACACACCTGAGTCAATTGAAATAAGAATCCTGTTGCTTAGTAAGGCAATGTAGGTAAAACTACCCATGCTTTCTCCAACTCAATTGGTTTCAAAGATGGCCTTGCTTTATTTTGTCTCGTTTTTTTGGCTAGGGAAAGGATCAGATCCAGAACCCAAGTCCTCTGACCACAGAATCCAAGGTCACTTTGTAAAGACTCATAATGTCTACATCAGTTAGGAATTCATTTGATGTGTTTTTAAGTTTTTTTTTTCAAGTCTTGTTTAATTTCCACCTAGTTAACATATAGTGTAATAATTAGTTTCAGGTGTAGAATTTAATGATTCATCACTTCCTTACAACACCCAGTGTTCATCCCAACGAGTGTCCTCCTTAAGTAAATAAGTAAAAAGTAAATAAGTAAAGATAAGTAAGTAAATAAATAAAGAGTAGGGAATTTGTTTGACTGCAAATAACTGAAAACTGAGCTAACACAAACTTCAACAGGCTTTATGTTGTTCTTACACACATTTCCAAAGGTATGTATTCTCAAGCTAGCACCACTTCCTGAGGATGTCTTCCAGGATGCAAGTCCTTTCTCGCATCCTTCTCTGAGGTCCTTAACAGGTGAATGGCAAGGGTAGCAAGTGTGCAGTACAGACAGGCAGAAATGGGAATAGGCAAGAACAAAAGTCCCAAGTCTCCCTCTCAGTTTGCATTTGTATTATGAAAGGTTTGCTTTGCCGGAAGACTTTTACCTGCATGTCACTGGTCAGCTACAGTGGCAAGAGAGATGGAAAAATCAAGTATTTCGTACAGATAAATTTGATGGCCCTGAAAAAAATCGTAATTTTGTAAATAGGGAGACTATGGAACTGCAGTTTCTGCTAAAAGGACCAACGATAACTGAAAGGCAAATCTGACTTCCCATGAGGGGCACAGTAGTGTGGAGGCTTAGTATATAATGCTGTCTATTAGGATTCTTCTAAAGTTGTGGTAACAAGACTGATAAACTCTGTTCTTGGGAACTGTGGCTCAAAGTTGAATTTGCTATCTGCTATCCTTGTTACTATCTTAACTTTCTCTTTGGCTTAACGCATGATGAAAAGACAAAAAAAAATGACACTGAGAATTTGAACACATCCTTCTATTTTTGTCCTGTGTTCTGAAGTTGTAACTTTTCATTTCTCATCTAATGCCCCAGCTAACCTTTGCAGCAGGAAGTAACAATTAGCAAGATAGCTGAAAAGACTCGTACTTCTAATATGATGGGTGTTAAAAGCACATGGAGGAGGCCTCCCTGAATCTAAACTGTGGACATGGAATTATGCAGGGTTCTGGGTTTTGAAGACTGGCAGAGAATCCAGGTTAAATTTCAGTAGTTTGTATTCTGAGAAATAGGTTTACTCCTTAGGACTTGAGTTTTCCCTTCAAATTAGCATCAGAATAATAAAATTTGGAGTTCTGACATGAGGTACAGCCCTAGCTCTGTTTCAAATCATTATTTGATATTGAGCAATTTTTTTTTTTAATTTTTCATATCACACTCTTCTTATCTATAAAAAGATGAGATCAAAGGAAATCTTTCCGATCCCTTTTAGTTCTATCATTACATGGTAATAACTCAATAAGACTAAACATGTTTATTAACTAGGCTTGCATTATTGAATTCTGTCATTTATACAAATAAATCAATTAACTGGACCTATATTTAGGTAAAGTGAAGTTCACTCAGACTGACTTTTCTCTTCTTACTATAAAATCTGATCAAGGGTGGCTCAGTCGGTTAAGCCGCCGACTTCGGCTCAGGTCATGATCTCGCAGTCCATGAGTTCGAGCCCCGCGTCGGGCTCTGTGCTGACAGCTCAGAGCCTGGAGCCTGTTTCGGATTCTGTGTCTCCCTCTCTCTGACCCTCCCCCGTTCATGCTCTGTCTCTCTCTGTCTCAAAAATAAATAAACATAAAAAAAATTTTTTAAATAAAATCTGATCAAAATAAGAATGGAAGGTTTTGCTAATTTCTTCTGCAGTCTACGTTCACAGCACTAAACTTTCATAACATGGCAGCAATTCCAAAAATTAATCTTGTAGGCTCATTAAGAAAAACAGTACCCCGCTCCTCCCTGGCATAATGGTATCTTTGGGAAAGCCAAAGCACCTGAAGTGTTGCTGTGCTGCTACACAATGAGACACCTGAATACTTTCCCCTTCCCACAGAGAAATATATTAAAAATTTTCATAGACATCCCCTGAAATGTGCTTGTCTCTGCTGGCAGCAGTCAGCAGCTCTGAAATCCGGTTTTTTGAGCTGTGCTGACATTCCTGACAGTCTTGATGGTGAAAGACAAGGAAATAAATATTCTCATTATGGGCTTTATTAGAAACTGCGTGCTCAGTAACACTGTGGGCAAGGCAGGCAAGGCAGGGAAATTTGCAAGAACGCAAAGAAGATCTTGAAAGTTGTAAGGGAGTATCTCAGACAGCCATCAGTTTGGGGCAGTGGAGTCACTGATGATCTGATGAAATACCCCCAGTTGTCAAAGCCCTCCAGTGCAAACTGTATAGCAGGGGTTCTCTTGTTGCTTCTCCAGACAGTGTTTCACCTGAAAGCTGGCAGAATCACCATGAGCCACTGGATATACCGAGCATTTTAGACCCAGCATATGGTGTCCCAGTTTAATTTGTAACAGATCATGTAGAGGGAAGGAAATGAGTCAGCCTTTTATTGTATCAATGGGATACTGAGTAATGGCATGAAATCCATTGTAAAGGATGCTGCATGTCCTGTTTCAAAAGCTGTGAGGTGTCACACTTTCTTAGGGTAACATAGAAATGAGCAACAGTTAGTCTATTTTGAAAAGCATTTCAGACAGCAGGTATTTCCAGGACTCTATCAATCACTTCATGTACCATCTTTGTTGTCTTTTGGTTAATAGAACAAATTCAGTTATGATGTCATTCCATAGATTCTACTATTCAGTTTTAACACAAACACCAAACTGTGGAAATCACTGTGATGGACTCTGGTTGTCCGTGATGTCCCTTCATATTAGAAATAGAGTTTATTGAGATCCAGAATTTTCACCTGGCTTTCCATCACCTCCAAGGTCATTTGGCACCAGGAATTCAGGATTCTTAACCATGTTCTCATTAAGTAGGAATATGACTGAGGTACTTTGAGATTCTTCCTACCAGCGTACTAAAATTGTATTATTCATCAGTGAATTCCTCCTGAACTGTTCAGGGAGGTTTTTGTTCTCACCTTCCTTTTTGTATGTGTCACCAAGATCCTTGCTACTCAAAATGTGGTCCATGCACCAGCACCATCTGCCTTACCTGGAAGCTTGTCAGAAAGACCATTTCAGGTTCCACCCATGGCCTACTGAATCAGAATTCACATTTTAATAAGATCTCCAAATGATTCATATGCACATTAAAGTTTGAGAAGCCCCAAGCTATTCTCTCACACACACCTCACTTCTGGCCACTGGTGGGCAGGAAGCTGAGGCATAATCAAGGCAACATGTTAAAGTCATGGGTGCCCAACCATTTCCCAAAGATATTTTGATTCCACAAATCTGGGGCAGGATTCCCAAAACTATTGTTTTAGAGACTCTGAGGCAGCACCACATTTAAGATCCACCCACGTTGATCACCTTCTACAAAGCCAGCCCAGAATCACACTACTGAGATGGAGTGCTTTGATTTCCACATCACCCAAACAGAAGGGTCGAGTACTTTTTATGTCAAATTCATATTTAAAAGAATTTAAAATAAAATATAATCACCTCAGGCTTTACCTTCATTTATTTTTGTGGATGTTGATAAAGGAGATGAACAATCAAGAAAAGACTGGCTTTTTCTCAAGTGTGTGTGTATCTTCAAAAGTAGCATTTTACATTTGGCCAGCTTTTTACTACATTACTGTTAGTGAAAGTATGGCTTCCTAGAGTATTAAAAATAAGCCACGTGATTCTGATTCTAAGATTATTTTCATTGTTACGGGTTTTTTAGAAACCAGCTATAATTGTCATCATTAGATGATTTTACGCAGAACACATTTCCATTAAATTTGGATTCTGTTCACATGGCATGAGATGCAGGGACCTTACAACAGAGCATCTGTGGAGTTCTTTATGGTGTTTATAATGCTTTAGTTGCCATTATATTATCTCTGATCCTTACAATAATCCTATAGGAAGTAAGGACATGTATTTCATAGATAAGGAAATTGAAGCAAAGAGATTATGTGGGGTCACACACTAATCAATGGCAGGGTCAAGAGTTATCTTTGCCTAGAATGTGACCTTTTTTTTTTTTTTTTCCAGTCCAGGAGACAACACTGGAAACAGGTACTGGATTCTCTATGCTGGTGATTCTCTGGGCCCTGTCCCAGATCAATTAAGTGTGCCTTTCTTGAGAGGGGTCCTCTGGCATCCTTTATATTTTTAAAAGCACTATACATGATTCTAATCTGCCGTCAGGGTGCAAAATGTGTATCTCTGCATTACAAAATCAAGTAGATGTTGTCTCAGCAAAACCTCTCTGTTTGCAAACCTCTCCAGGGTCCAGGAAATTTGATTTGATCTGGACATATCCACGAATATTATAACCCTGAAAGAAGTGTGCCTTCCAACAGCGTAGTTATTTCAGCTGGATCATTTTGTTTTTACTGTAGGACAGAGGAAAAAGCAGGAAACTGGGACACCAAATTCCAGGCCCAGATCTCATATTAACTTACTATGTGGTCTTGGGCCAATTACATAACTTTTCTGAGTCCTTTTGGTTTCTGTCTTCCCACACATACTGTTTCTATCATCAAGATGTCACCTTCAGGATCAGGCTCACCCAGTTTCTATAATTTTGTTTAATGTTTATATATTTTTGAGAGGGGGAGGGGGATGGGGCAGATAGAGGGAGACAGAGAATCCAAAGTAGGCTCTGCACTGTGAGTGCTCAAACCCATGAACCGTGAGATTATGACCTGAGCCAAAATCAGAAGTTGGCTGCTTAACCAACTGAACCACCCAGGTGTCCCAGGCTCACCCAGTTTCTTAGTGAATTCAAACTATGCCAGCAGGTCTTGGGTCTGGAGTGATGTTGCTATGCTAAAATGAATGTCCTCTATGCCCAGAATAATGCTCAAGACATCTACATTTTGTCAAGCAGCCAGCTCTGCCCAGCCCCACTCCATGCCAATCCCCAACCCCAGCCCCATACTGGCTCCCATGCTTACTAGTTCTATATACCTTCAGACTTCTGGGTGCATCTTTATTTACTCCAAATACCAATTCATTTCACTGTAGTATAGACACTAAGTTTAGCTCTTTCCCTCATGTTTCACCCAAAGATGCATCCAGATCCAAACCTGAGACAATAACACACTGTCCTGTGGGTCTTAAGTATTGCTGACATCTAGGAGGTTTACTTACTGGGCCCCATATGCCATATCAGACTCCCTGGAAAATTAACATCAAAATGGCTGGGTTCTAGTTTTATCACCCTGTCATTTGGACAACTGGCCACTTTCTTCAAGAAGCGGCCCAGTTCCAGCTTTCTTTCATCCACATTTTAGGCTGTCCCTCTCTCCCTGTGTCTTTGTTCTCAGTGTAACTCTCCAATCTTCATACAGTATTATGTTATCCAAATAATATTTATATTTGCTCTATAAACCTCTCAAATATGTTAGAGTAAAAACATGTAATAAATGTGGTAGCAATTTGCACAGTTAAAATGCTGCATAAGATATGTAGGAATAAATTTAACCAAGAAGGTGAAAAACCTATACTATGAAAATTATAAGACATTGTTCAAGGAAACTGAAGAAAACACAAACAGATGAGGAGATATTGTATGTTCATGGGGTGGAAGAAAGATTCCATGTTAATATGTCCATACTATACAAAGCAATCTACACATTCATTGTATTCCCTATCAAAATACAAGTAGCATTTTTCACAGAACTAGAATAATCCTAAAATTTGTGTGGAACCACAAAAGACCGTCAATAACTAAATTAATCTTAAGAAAGAAGAACAGTATCACAGTCTCAGATTTCAATATAGACTACAAAGCTCTAGTAACCAAAACAGTATGGTACTAGCACAAAAACAGACACATAGATCAATGGATCAGTATAGAGAGCCTGGAAATAAACCCATTTTTATATGGCTATTTAACCTACAGCAAAGGAGGCAAGAATATACAATGGGGGAAAAGACAGTCTCTTCAATAAATGTTGAAAAACTTAACAGCTACATGCAAAAGAATGAAACTGGACCAATTTCTTACACCATACACAAAAATAAACTCAAAATGGTTGAAAACCTAAATATGAGACCTGAAACCATAAAACCCCTAAAAGAAAACATGGACAGTAATCTCTTAGACATTGGCCTTAGCAACATTTTTCTGGATGTGTCTTCTCAGGCAAGGGAAACGAAAGCAAAAATAAACTATTGGGACTCTGTCAAACTAAAAAGCTTTTGCACTGCAAAGGAAACCATCAACAAAATGAAAAGACAACCTACTGAATTAGAGAAGATATTTGCAAATGATATATTCAATAAAGGGTTAATATCCAAAATATATAAAGAATTCATTCAACTGAACACTAAAAACACCCAAATAATCCAACTAGAAAGTGAGCAAAAGACCTGCATATATATTTTCCCAAGGAAGACATTGACGTGGCCAACAAACACATGAAAAGACGCTCGATGTCTCTAAACATAAGGGAAATACAAATCAAAACTACAATGAGATGTCACCTCACACCAGTCAGAATGAGAATGACTGGTACCAAAAAGATGAGCAACAACAAGTGTTGGCGAGGATGTGCAAGAAAGGGAACATTTGTGCACTGTTGGTGGGAATATAAATTGGTGCAGCCACTATGTAAAATGGTATGGAAGTTCTTCAAAAAATTAAAGATGGAAATACCATATGATTCAGTAATTCCACTACTGGGTATTTACCCAAAGAAAACAAAAACACTAATTTGAAAAGATATATGCATCGCTATGTTTATTGTAGCATTATTTACAATAGCCAAGATATGGAAGCAGCCCAAGTGTCCTTTGATAGGATAAAGAAAATGTGGTGTGTGTGTGTGTGTGTGTGTGTGTGTGTGTACACACACATATATGCATGCATACATACAATGGAAGATTACTCAGACATAAAAAAAATAAAATAAAATCTAGGGGCCTCTGGGTGGCTCAGTCAATTGAGCATCAGACTCTTGATTTTTGGGTCAGGTCATGATCCCAGGGTTGTGGGATTGAGCTCCATGTCAGGCTCCACATGTGGAGCCTGCTTGGGATTCTCTCTCTCACTCCTCACCCCTGCCCCACATGTGCACACATGTGTGCTCTCTCTCTCTCAAAAAAAAAAAAGGGGGGGGGAGAATGAAACCTTACCATTCTTGATAACATGTATGGACCTAGAGGGTGCTATAGTAAGTGAAATATGTCAGACAGAGAAAGACAGATATTATATGAGTTCACTTATAAGTGAAATCTAAGAAACAAACAAACGAGAACAAAAACAAAAAAAAACCCACAAACTCATAAATACAGAAAACAAACTAGTGTTGCCAGAGGGGAGGGCTTGTGGACCATGGGTGAAATAGGTGAAGGGGATTAAGAGGCACAAAGTTCCACTTGTAAAAGGAATAAGTCATAGGAATGAAAAATAGCATAAGACACATAGTCAATAATGTAATAACTTTGAGTGGTGACAGTAATTAAGATTATCATGGGGAGTATTGCCTAATGTATAGAATTGTCGAGTTACTGTATTATACACATGAAACTAATATAACATTGTAGGTCAACTATACTTTAATAGAAAAGCATATGTATTAGGGATCAGTCAAACATGGGTAAACTACCTTGTATGATGTTTGATATTTACATTATGATATCTATGGGAAATGCATGCTAAGTTTCTTGTCTAACCCAAGAAACTTTATGTGTTTACTTAAACAGATACTGCAATTCAGTGAGGAAAGGCTAACCTTTAGTGATAGGGTTATTAGTGCTACAGACTACTAGGTATTGTTTTGTTTTGGGGTGGATTTTGGTTTTTCTATTGGGGGGGTGGCATTACACTTTCTTAAGACTTGTTTTCACTCTTTAACTCTACCATATTGCTTTGAAATATATGAACCTGGACTCTTTCATCTGAAATTAATGGTCTAGTTTCCCCCCCTTTTTTTTCTTCCCACTTTGCCAATCAGAGGAGATTTCAACTCATTAGATATTTAGTCAGCATAGAGTACTGTGAAACCGTCTGGAAGGCGATGATTTTCTTCATTCATTAAGCCTCCCCTTTTTCACTCATTGAGCAGAAAAAAGAGCCACATTGATCAGAGACTACTTGTTATAAACCCTTCCACACAAATGGCATGGTGGAGTGTTTCATTTTTGGGAGGATAGGCCACTAGGATGATTTGTCTTTATTACACAAATACAGGCTCCGTTTCTCACAGCCATGAGATCATTTAGCTCAAAGAAAGAATCGGCACCGGAAGCAAAGGAGGGAATTAGGTCTTGCATGTCTTAAAGAATGACTTGCTTGTCCCCCATCAGATATGACTACAAAAATTACGGTTAGTATTTCTGATATCAGTCATCTCCACAATTAGTTAAGCTTATTCAATAATGCTACTGGCATACTTTTTGCCTTTGATTTTCCTGTCAGCTTTTTAAAACAACTTGAATGTTTTATGACTATACTTTTGGGTGCTTTAGTGTCAACAACTATGTACATATGAAGAGAAAAAAATGAGTGCATAAGTAGCAAAAATTTCCTTTTCATAGAATAATTTCTAAACCTTTTGTAGCCAACCACCAATATCTTAAATTAACCTATATAGAGAATTGTTGGTTTGGGTTCTAAGAAGAGTTCCTCAGGAGTGACAGCCATATACTTTCTACCTAAACTGTTTTGCAGCCACAGCAAATCCATAAACTTAGAAATTAACTCAGCTACTTAGTAAGTAGCAATTAATTAAATTTCTTTGCTTCCAGTAGCCTAAAGAGAATCATTTAGTTAAGAAAAAAGTTATTCCAGAAATAAACTTCAGGAAATTCTTTTTCTATCTCTTTGTTTCCTCCTTTGCTTCTGTGTAAATGTTAACGTGTTCATTATTTGGCAGAAGCCAAAGCATTTTAGTTAAATAACGATGGCCTTAATTACCCAGCTTCTCTCCTGACAGTTACTGTGCATTTAATCTACGGATAGGCACTATGTAAGAGTATTTGTGGGTAGATTTATATTCAGGTTGGAAATGTCTCTTTTTAAACATAAAAAAATATCAAAGACGTTATCTCCAGGTTTGATCCTTAGAACTGGAGGCCCATTGATCAGTTAAAGTAAGGGCCAAACACATTAGCACCAAAAGGAAATGGTATTTGGGAAGTGGGGTTTGATCCGTAAAGCTGAATGATCTGCAAACTGTGATCATTTCAGCAAAGCTCAATTTCATGTTGAGCTTTCTCTTTTGGAGTTGTCCTGTCCCAGAAAGCAGTGAAGGATGATATTGTGTGGGATCACAGGTGCTAGTTGGGATGTGAAGAGTCTGGAGATGTGAAAAGCTCATTACATATCCAGTAGAGTACTACCAGGGATGTACCAGCCAGAACAGAACAAATGATCAACACTGATCTTTCAATAACATGAACCTGGCTGAGCATTTCATAAATAATCCAGTGGGCAATCACTGCAGGATGTATGGGAACAATTCTTGTTTTAATGCCCACTGGAAATATACCCTACGAATCTCATCTTTTCAGCTGAGGAAGAAACAAGCAGCTCTTTAGATATGTTTTCAGCAACAAATTGGTGTTTTGTCAGGTCATTGCATCATGATGTTACATTGAATTAAGCAGGATAATGGTGTGGTACATAGAATGAGGAAATGCTGTCTGAGTCCTGGAAATTTGGAAATAGACTCTGGTTGGGAGATCAGAAATTAAAGGCTCCATAATGTTCGGTACTATCAGGGATCTTGATCCTGTGAGTGTTCCATCACAAATAAGAAGTCAGCCATTTTCCTGATATATGTATTTTTAAACTTGTTCAGTTAGTTTTCAGACATTTAGGAAGAAAATAACTTAAGTAGGCTAAATCACAGACTTGAGAAAACTACATATTTGGGCAAGTGAAGTTTACACCCAAAAGAGTAAATTGTGGCAATTTGTCTAAAGATAGAGTTATAGTTTCTGATTCTATGTAGTATCAGAATACTGATTTAAAAGAAAATGATTTAATTAAGTGGTTGTATATTTATCAAGGATGAACAGTATGGATGAAAAACTTCTTTTAACCAAAACTTCTTTTAACTTCTTTTAACTTCTCTTATAGAGAGACCACTTCTGTCCATATAATGAACTAGAAGATATGCCAGATCTTTAATTCAGTAGCTGATTGCAAGAATGTTCATGATCTCATAGGTAGATACTGGCTGCTAACAAAACAAAACTGGGCCACCATGCTGTACTGAGAAAGCTCTTCACATCTCCAACTGTAACACACATCAGAAAGTTGCAGGTTAACACATTATCATAATCTTCACTGTCTAAATTAACCCCTGGAAAGGAGTTGTGTTATAACAACACTCCACAGGAATTCATAAATGCATATGGCAGACACAGCTGGAGACATCGTTGCAGTTGATAATGTAGCATTTCAGAAATATCCAAGGAGTCTCTACTTTGTGATGTGATTTGGAACGTGTATGCTTTCTCATTCCCTTAAACAGCACATAGACCAGAGAACACCTAGGAAATGCCAAAATAGTTTGGTTGTAGGTGTTTGAGGCCAAGTTCTTATCACTTTATGCAAACTCTTGCCTTTTGAAAAGACAAAATTTTAAAAATAAAATGTAGCTGATTTAAGTATCATATTTCCTCAATTTGTGGCTTCCACTTACTGTAAAACAAGGTAGGTATAACACATCTCTGAAATGAACACATAAATATAAGAAAGACATTCCTACACCTTCTCATCTGTGAGTCCTGCTACCATTTGAATTTGTTCACTCTATCCACAAGCCAGCATTCCTTATCAATGTACAGTTCCAGTTTATTTCAGTGGAAATGATTGTGATAAATGGGATTTATAATGAGGTCCTAATGACGTATGTAAGTTGGGATTTCAGATCGAAGAGAATAGATTGCTTTTTAAAAATAAAAATATCTGACTTTGACAGAACCTCTCAGTTGCAAAGGCATTGGTATAGACGTGGCCAATATAGCAGTGAGCAAAAACAGAATGGTTCCCCTACCATAGACTTACAGGTCTGCTGAGGAGTTAGGGGGTATTCAGATAGTCACATTGGAATGTGTGCTTTTGGTTGTGGGCTGAGTGAACAACAGGGCTCAATGATCTAATCATGTAAAATATAGGCTTACCTTACAGATATTGTGTCTTTAGTTACAGACCACTGTAATAAAGCAAATACTGCAATAATGCAAGCCAAATGAATTTTTTGTTTCTCTGTGCTTATAAAAGTTATGTGTACACTATACTGTATTAAGTGTGAAGGAGCAGTATGTCTCAAAAAATGATGTCCACACCTTAATTAAAAATGCTTTATTGCTAAAAATTGCTAACCATCATCTGAGCTTTCACGGAGTCATCTTTTTGGCTGGTGGAGGGTCTTGCTTCAATATTGATGGCTGCTCATTGATCGGGGTGATGTTTGCTGAAGGTTGGAGTAGCTGTGGCAGTTTCTGAAAATAAGACAGTGGAGTTTTCTACATCACTTTACTCTTTCTTTGACTATAGAACAGTTAGAGGCCGTTGTAGGGTTATTAATTGGCCTGGCTTCAGGATTGTTGGAAAGGAAATAGGGAGGCCAAAGGAGAGGGAGAGAGGTGGGGAGATGCGAGCTGGTAGAGCAGTCAGAACATACACATTTATAAATTAAGTTCACCCTCATGTATGGGCACAGTTCATGGTGCCCCCAAATAGTTAACAATAGTAACATCAAAACTCAGTGCTCACAGATCACCACAACCCATATAATAATAATGAAAAAGCTTGAAATATTGCAAAACTTACCAAAATGTGGCACAGAGACATGAAGTGAGCAAAATGCCCTTGGAAGAATGGCACCTACAGGGTGGGTTAACACAGGGTTGCCACAGACCTTCGATTTGTAAAAAAGCAAGGTCTGTGAAGCACTGTAAAGCAAAGCACAGTAAAATGAGTTATCTGTTAGAAAGACATGATGTAACCTGGGAGAAACTTCCTTGCAGAAGTCGCTCTGCAGCTCAGATTGGGAAGGATGAAAGGGTAAAGGGAAGGAATGGTATCACAGCCAGAGCAACAATACATGCATCTGGAGTGGGGAAGGTTGTCTGGCCGTGAGAAGAAGTCATGTGGTACCCAAGAGCGGTGGGGAGAATAGTACAAGTTTAAGACAGGGATATAGGCAGAGACTAGGCTCTGGAGTAGTGTTAAAGATTAGGGTGTTTTTCTGAAAGTAAGATGCTGCTGAAGATATTTTAAGTGAGGTAGGGGATGAGTTACAGTGGAAGGCAGTGTTGAAACATGGGTTCTTTGTAGCTAAGGCTGATTTATTATTACCTAGCTTTTTGTGAAAACCAAAGAAAGAAAGTTTTAATCAGACTAAAAACAGAGTAGTCATCAAAAATTTATTTGAAGAATTACCTATAATTATAGCACAAATAGGCCAAATTGAGCAATAACCATAGGAGACTATCTTAATCTGTTCAGGCTGCTATAACAAAATACCACAGACTGGGTGGCTTGTAAAAAACTAATTTATTTCTCACAGTTCTGGAAGCTGGAATTCTGAAATCAGGGTGGCAGAATGATCGGGTGAGGGTTTTCTTCCCAGTTCATTACAGGTAATATTTTGCTGTGTCCTCACATTGGTGGAAGGGACTAGGGAGCTCTGTGGGGTCTGTTTTATAAGAGCACTTATCCCACTCATGAGGGTTACACCTTCATGACCTAATCACTTCCCAAAGGCCCTACCTGCTAATACTTCTACCTTTTAGGGGTAAGATTTCAAAATATGAATTTGGGGGAGACACAAATATTCATATTTGAGCAGAGACTCATGACTAAGCAACTAAATTTACAATGAGGAATGTGGGAAGGATGTCTTTAAAGTCTTTCTGCAATGGCCACATTGTATTTCTATATCAAATATATTTCTTTTTTTTATTTTTTAATGTTTGTTTGTTTGTTTATTTATTTATTTATTTATTTATTTATTTATTTATTTATTTTGAGAGAGAGAGAGAGAGAGAGAAAGAGAATGAGCACAAGTAGTAGGGGAGGGGCAGAGAGAGAGAGAGAGAGAGAGAGAGAGACATAGAATGTGAAGCAGGCTCCAGGCTCTGAGCTGTCAGCACAGAGCCCTACACGGGGCTCAAACCCACAAACCCTGGGATCATGACCTGAGCCAAAGTCAGATGCTTAACCAACTGACTCACCCAGGTACTCCTATATTACATATATTTCAGTCCAGACATCTAATTTAAAGGTCTGATGTCCATCTCCTTATTATAAGAAAACATTTTTTTCCTAAGGTATCCAGAGGAAGTGACCTACCGTGCTTACTAACACACACACAGGATACACCATCTCCCTGCTCCCCAAAGTCACTAGGAACCAACAGTTCTACTAACTAATGCTTTACAGAGAAAGAGGCTCACATGGCATATTGGGTGTGGACAAAGGAAAGGGGTTCTACCAGTTCACCGTGAAGGTCATAACTGAAGCAATAGGGAGTTCTCTCTTAGTTCCTCAGAATCTTACTAAATTAATGATAGCCAGACACCAGTAATTTGGAAAGGGAACATGGCTATCAAATTGCTTTAAACTTAAGACTTGAGATGGGAATTCTGGGACCACCCCCCTACCCACCGCCATGGCCAGTTTGAGGGAATAAAGGGATACACCCACATTTGGTTGGTGAACCTAAGACCTGAGTAGAATCACAATGTTAACAGCCTTAAATAAAAAATCTACTCCATTGTGGTCACCTAAGAAAATACTGATAAAGAGAGGCAAAAGGAGGGAAATGTCAACCATTGTCTGAGGACGCAAAACAAAACATAACAGACATCTCTGTTGTGCTTTCAGTCAAGACAAAGAAAACATGGATTCTATGAAGCAAAGATGCTACTATGAAAAGCCATCTGATGCTGATATAGACCAGCATTTAGAAGGACCTAACAAAGATTAGAAATGAAAGAATGAAAACCTGCAGTGCAGACACAATAAAAAGCCAAATGAACATTGTAGAAAATTGAGTTAGTGATAAGCATGACTAACTAGATAAGCTTTTTTAAAGAATGCAAAAGGGATGTATAATGATCAGAAAGCTTCATAATAATGGAATTTCAGGAGTAAGGATCCAGTCTATATATCATCAGTATTATTGATAAAGATATTTTATCAGTTTGTACATACTATTTCATTTAATACCATGGCATACTTAACATTCTATACCAACACATCATCCTTTTATTTTTTTTATTTAAAAAAATTATTTTCAAATTAGGTAACATACAGTATACACAGTGTGCTCTTGGTTTTGGGGTAGATTCCCATTATTCATCGTTTACATACAACACCCAATGTTCATCCTAACAAGTGCCCTCCTCAATGCCCATAACCCATTTTCCTGTCTCCCCTGACCCTCCCCCCATCAACCCTCAGTTTGTTCTCTGTTTTTAAGAGTCTCTTATGGTTTGCCTCCCTCTCTGTTTGAAACTATGTAAGTTCCACATATGAGTGAAAACATATGATATCTGTCTGTATCTGACTGATTCATTTTACTTAGCATAATACCTTCCAGGACATCATCCTTTTAATAGTAAATACATACTGCACTGTCCCCTCTTTGAGAGGGAATCAAAAGTTTTTGGTTTTTTCTTTAATTGTCTTTAACATTTATTTATTTTTAGAGACAGAGTGTGAGTGGGAGAGGAGCAGAGATAGAGGGAGACACAGAATCTAAAGCAAGTTCCAGGCTCTGACCTGTCAGCACAGAGCTCAATACGGGACTCGAACCCATGAACCACAAGATCATGACCTGATTTGAAGCCGGACGCTCAACCAACTGAGCCACCCAGGCTCCCCAAGAGGGAATCACAAATTTTTATGTTATTCTTTATTCTAATAATTAGAGGAAATATAGGTCAGTATATATAAAGATATAAAAACAGAATGCATTTTTATCTTTTATGTAAAGGTATAAAAAAAAGAATGTTTTATATAAAGATATAAAAACAGAATGTGTACCTTCACAGTTAAAGAAATTGTAATCTAGCCAACCAAAGACTAAAGGTAAAGATGAGCAAAACAGCATGAATAAAAAACTCACAAAACAGATGACAGATACAAGAGTATATAGTATAAGACAGAAATGTAAAGAGATAAAACTTTCATATGAAACATGAGAGCATCACGTTCAGTTAAAACTTTTTTTGAGATAATTAGAATATAATGGCATTTATTTTTAAATAAAATATCTATTCTGGGGCGCCTGGGTGGCTCAGTCGGTTAAGTGTCCAACCTCAGCTTAGGTCATGATCTCACAGTTTGTGAGTTCAAGCCCCGCATCTGGCTCTGTGCTGACAGCTCAGAGCCTGGAGCCTGCTTCGGATTCTGTGTCTCCCTCTCTCTCTGCCCCTCCCCTGCTCATGTGTTCTCTCTCCTTCTCTCTCTCTCTCAAAAATAAATAAACGTTAAAGAAATTTTTTAAATCTATTCTAAGAAAATAGACTTTAAAAACAAAGATGGTAGATTTACTATTGTAGGACCAAGTATTATTTGTATGCAAAAGCATTAGTTGAGAAAAAAAATTTTTTTTTAAGTTTTACTTACTTAAGTAATCTCTACACCCAAGGTGGTGCTCAAACTCATGCCTCCAAGATCAAGACTTGAATGCTTTTTTGACTGAGCCAGCCAGACACCCCATGAAAAGCTACTTTTATTATTAAGGTACACAAACCCCAATGAAGACATTCCAATTATGTTATTTTAAATTCCAGAAAACATAGGGTCAAAATTTATAATGCTAAATATTTGGAAATCCTAGATGAAATTACTAAAGCATAGTATTTAATTTGACAGGACAAGTATATACAAATAAGTATACAAAATATTTCAATAAGGTAATACCAAAACATATATAGTACTCCTCCCTTATCCACGGGGAATATTTCCCAAGACCCCCAGTGGATGCCTGAGATCACAGATAGTACTAAATCCTATATATACAATTTTTTTCCTATATGTAGATACCTATGATAAAATTTAATTTATCATTTAAGCATAGGAAGGAATTAATAACAACTAATAATAAAATAGTACAATTATAACAATATACTGTAAGAAAATATAAGCAAATGTAGTCTCTCTCCAAAATTATCTTATTTTACTGTACTAATCCTTCTTGTGATGATGTGAGATGATAAAATACCTGCATAATGAGATGTAGTGATGTGAATCACATAGACATTGTGACATCACATTAGTCCACTATTAACATTCTCACCTTACCACAGTTGGCCAGGGGTAACTGAAACCATGGAAAGCAAATATGTGCATGAGCGGGAGCTCCTGTATATATATGTTCCTTCCAAGTGCCCATGTAATGCTTATTGTAATTGATTACTTAATAAGCCATGAAAAAGATTTCAACAAGTTAAAATTGTACAGATCAGTCTTATTTTTTGCCATTATATAGTTAAGCTAGAAATTAGCTATAGATCAAGTTTATACAACAACAATAACCACATTTACAAAATATCAACCCATGCAAATGTCGATTCATTTTTCTAATTTCTGCTGGGTCAAAGCAGAAAGAAACAAATTTAAGGATGTTTCAAAATTTGAAGAAATGAAACCAAATACATCTATACTTATGAAATTTACAAATAGTGCATCTAGAAGCAAGTGAATAACTGAACTTGTTATTAAGAAATTCTGGGGATGCCTGTGTGGCTCACTTGGTTCAGCGATCAGCTCTCAATTTAGGCTCATGGTTTGTGAATTCAAGCCCCACCTCTTGATCTCAGCTCAGGTCATGATTTCACTATTCATGAGATGGAGCCCAGGGTCAGGCTGTGCACTGATAGTGCTTGAGATTCTCTCTCCCTCTCTCTCTCTCTTCCCCTCCCCTGCACTCTCTCTATCTCAAAATAAATACATAAACAGTAAACAATAATTCTGGAAATCAAAATCAGTAAACTATTCACTTCAAAAAGGTAAAATAGAACACACACACACACACACACACACACACACTAAGGGGAATAGAAGAAAAGAAGATAAAGGTCAAAATTAGTAAATTGGAAAATAGAAACCGTACACACGAGATGTCTGAGAGAAGTTTTGAGAAGGAAAAAAAATACATAAGTGCATTCCTCTCCAAATATAATTAAAAAAACAGAGAAATACAAATACACAAAATTAGAAATTAAAAAGAGCATACAATTTTGCATACAAGATTTAAAATCATAAGAGCAAACCACCCACAATTCTATGATCATTTGAACATCTAGATGAAATGAAAAATCTACTGAGACCACATAAATAGCAAAATTGAACCAAGAAAATATAGAAAATCTGAATAGACCATTTATCATGGGAGAATTGAAAACTATCAAGAATCACTTTCTCCCAAGTACTCTGAGTCACAAATTTTATGAGATTTTTTTTCAAAAATTTAAGGTAATAAAAGGCCATATTTCATTCTTTCTCATTGCCAAGTAGTATTCCATTGTGTATATAAACCATAATTTCTTTACCCATTCATCAGTTGATGGGCATTTAGGCTCTTTCCATAATTTGTCTATTGTTGAAAGTGCTGCTGTAAACATTGGGGTACACGTGTCCCTATGCATCAGCATTCCTCTATCCCTTGGGTAAATTCCTAGCAGTGCTATTGCTGGGTCATAGAGTAGATTTATTTTTAATTTTTTGAGGAACCTCCACACTGTTTTACAGAGTGGCTGCACCAGTTTTCATTCCCACTAACAGTGCAAGAAGTTTCCAGTTTCTCCACATCCTCTCCTGCATCTGTAGTCTCCTAATTTGTTCATTTTAGCCACTCTGACTGGTGTGAGGTGATGTCTCAGTGTAGTTTTGATTTGTATTTCCCTGATGAGGAGTGACATTGAGCACTCCTCATGTGCCTATTGGCCATCTGGATGTCTTCTTTAGAGAAGTGTCTATTCATGTTTTCTGCCCGTTTCTTCCCTGGATTATTTGTTTTCTGGGTGTGGAGTTTGGTGACAATGTGATGGAACTGGACAGTGTTATGCTAGGTGAAATAAGTCATACAGAGAAAGACAGATACCATTTGTTATCACTCTTGTGTGGATCCTGAGAAACTTAACAGAAGACCATAGAGGAGGGGAAGGAAAAAAAAAGTTAGAGAGGGAGAGAACCAAACCATAGGAGACTCTTAAGAAGTGAGAATAAACTGAGGGTTGATGGGGGGTGGGAGGGAGGGGAAAGTGGGCGATGGGCACTGAGGAGGGCACCTGTTGGGATGAGCACTGGGTGTTGTATGGAAACCAGTTTGACAATAAATTTCATATTTAAAAAAATGAATAAACATTAAAAAGAGTATCTTAAAAAAATTTAAAGTAATTCCCTTACCAAATAATTTGTGTCAGAGCAAAGACAGGATCAAAAGCGACCAGTTCATTTAATGAAATGAATATAATCTTCTCACCAGAACCTGACAAAGCAAAAGCAACCTCACATATGAATGTTAGTAATAGTAACATTAGAGAGTGGATAATACAGGTCAGGCACAATTTAAAATTCTTTGCATATGTGTAATTTAACTAATTTAATTCTTACAACAACCATAATAGTACCTATGTCCCCATTTTATAGATAACAAAATGCTTGAGACGTTAACTAAATATGACATTCCTCAACAATTCATAAACAACATTTTTTGATATGTCTACAATATGAGGAAAAGTGTTTAAGAATACAGATAACTCTAAAAAGAGTATCTGCTTTAATCTTTCCAATATTTTAGATTAAAAATGTTTTAAGTTATCAAATAGAAGTGTAATGAAAAGTAGAAATATATTTCTGTGACAACTAACACCCAAAGAGGGTAGGAGACATGTAAGAATGAAACAATGCTGATAATTATTAAAGGTGGACGATACATGAGGGTTCATTATCCCATTATCTCTACTTTCATAATTGGTATATGCTTAAAAATATCTGGAACAGGAACTTTAAAATTCAAGTGTATGTTGGATCTTTGTGAACTCCAAGGTTCCTTCTAGCTTCGATTTAAATGGTTCTCCATTGTTAATTACCTCTTTGTCCAAAAAAGCATTTTTCTGCCAGCTTTTGTGGGAGTAAGATGTTTATTTGCATTGTATGGAGGAGTTTCTACAACCCATGAACATATGGGTATCTTGCAAATATATAACTATTTTATTATTCTCCATTTGAAAATTGGTCTGGATAGTCAAGTTAAAATAGCTGCCCTTCTACCCTGCTTTGAGAGATGCTTATCACTAAAAATGCCTGGATTGGCAATAATCCGCTTTGCTCCTGCCTGGAGCTGTTCTGAATCTCCAGTGGCAGGCCCTCGCCGTGTTACTGGGGCAAGTGTGCAGTGATGTGCATTAAATCTGCACTCAGCAATGCTCAGATGATGACTTTCTGCAGGGACTGAGGAAAATATACATATAAACACCCCACTCCCAAATGGCACTGTAGCCTAGTTAAGAGAATTGCTTGCGGGGGAGTGCATTATGCTTAGAGGACTAGTTCATTTCCAGGTTAGAAAACTTTAAATTCAAGTTGACATAGCTTCTATTTTCATTTCCATACTTATCTCAGCTGGGGAAATATGGCATTTGTCACTAAAAATCAACCAGTGAAATACAGGGAAGGGATGTTAAAGTCAGTGGTCCAAAGCCTGAAAGTGGCTGTGAGCTGAAACACATCATACTTTATTTTGTAGCAAATACCATACCAAATTGGCTTTCCACTGGTACACCTTCTTTTATTTTCAACAAAATCCCATGTACCCAGGAACAGTCTTTAACAGCAAAATGCAATTAACGTAGGTTTACTTGTGATATACCAGCATTCTAGACATCTCATAAACAATTAAGAATCAAGTCTGAATTAAACTCAGAGTTTCAGGGCTAAGTATGTCAGAGTAACACGGAGTATGTCAGTTTCCTGACAATGAGCAGCTTCGCTCAACAAACCACATATAAGGGGTTTCCCTGTTAAGTCATATGTGGCCTCCATTTTAATGTCTGGGTAGATCCATAAAGCTTAAAGTCCAGAAGCTTTCATGTGATTATACTGAAGTTTTCAGAATGAGAATGAATCGGCTGGTTAAAAGGTAGAACTGGCTAAAACTGAAATTAATCCTTCATAATCCTGGCTTTAAAAACTCTCATCTGTGTTGTGTGCAGGTATCTTTAAAATGAGTCACAAGTAAGTGAAAGGGCTCCTCTGGACACCCTTTTACATTCTGTCCCACCATATCCCTTTCCAAAAGCAGCTGGGAAACAATCCAGGGTTAATTAAATGAAGAGTCAGTTTGCTTTCGTATACACTGAGTATAAGAAATAGCAAAGTTTTAAGAGTTTCTGTTGACAGGCTGATAGCATATATTTGCCATTCAGATCCTATGCCTTGTAAAAAAAAATGAAGAAGAATTTGGGGTGTTGACCCTGGGATATGTAATTTATGTATGGCTCTTGTAAGCTCTTACCTCTTAATCACTCAGGAGCCCCTGCTCTTCAAGCAGTCTAATGATACCCTGCTGACTATCACTCTGCTTGCAGTTCTGCCTTCGTCACATCTGTCACCACCACTTCCCAAGGGGACTCTCTGAAAGTTGGAAAGTCTGACATCCGTACATTAACTACCCTGTGACTTTCTCCATTAATAATGGACTGTCCCACCGTAAGCCGTGAGCTTCCTCCCCAACACTGACTGCTTTTCTTTTTATGTGCCACTATGCCTGTCATCAGAGAGATAGCCAGAGAAAAGACATCTGGCATCTTTAACTCATAGGGGGTTCATAAAAATTAAAGCAGGTAGATTGTTCTCTCAAATGAAGTTCCTGGAACTACTGAATGATGAATGCCGTGCTAATGGCCTCCTTCCTCTGGCTTGTTGACAGCCTGTAACCAGTTTTTGGTTTTTGGTTTTTGTGGTTTTATTTTTTTTTAATTGCATCCACACTGACACACACATCCTAAATTTTTATTTAACAGATATATTACTAATTGTTATGTTGAATACTCAGAGATGAAGCCCAATTATTTTGAAAATGTTCTTTCTTTCCATATCTGCAAAGGATTTGTCCTAAGATGTGAACTCAGTAGGTGAAGACTTGTTTTTCAATTAATTGTTAAAAAAGAATTATCTGAAGTCAGTCAAAATGGCCTTTAAGATTTTGGCTGGATTATTAATTTTTACGTCAGATGTCCATAGAAACTAGGGGCAGAAAAGAGAAAATTAGAAGCCCACTGGGCCAGCATAGCAGGTTTTTGCTTTTGCCCAAAAAGCAAAATAATGAACAAAGAGGTGACCATAACAGAAACGTGTTAGTCCCCTGTAGGTGAATGATTTTTATTTCTCTAAAGTTCATAAATATTGAGATGTTCAGTACTTCGCTTGACAGGTTACTTGTCAAGTTACTGTAAGAATAAATTACCTTATCCAGAATCTGGACCAGGACTCTAAACCTTTCAGAGACAACACTGAAAAAGCCAGGCGTGAGATAATAGGGAAGAGTGAAGGCTCTGGTCAACTGGAGACCATGCATCTCATCTAAAAGGGGCAAGTGATGGGTACTACCAGGCATCCAAGTGGGTGTTCTTAGGATCAATGAGGCATTCAGACTGACCTGATCACCATGGAGCACACTTGGCACACGACAGGTCAGGACAGAAGGCATCCCAAAGAGCAGAACCAGGTTCTTCCCTTCAGCGGGAGTCCAGGAGTCGTACAAACAGCAATTCAGGGACTGATTTTTGTCCCTGCAGTCATATTTTAAGAGCAAAGAGTGTAGCCAAGCATGGAGCCTTCTGACTTAGAAGGTTGACGTCTTAAGTAGAAGCAAAGGTCTCGTGTAGCTTCCAAAGTCCCCATGAAGAGCAAGTCTGTGATGAGAGTCACCACATTCAGGGAAACCCAACACACTGACTGCCAATCCTGGATTATTTTTACTGTAGCACTGTTGCCTGGTCACCTGCATGGCATTTTACCTTTATCAGATTTTCAGGATGACAAAGCCAGAAAGTTAACCTAAGACAAGTTTTTTACAGAAAAGATAGAGTTTTAACATTCTACCTGCTGTTGTGATGTGGGAGTGTGAGATCAGATCTTCACTTTTCTTTTTCTTTTCCTCCTTCTCATCCTTTCCCTTCCTCCTTCTCTACCTCATCTCCTTCTCATCCTTCTTTTGGAAAAGCTAGATATTTAAAAATTTTTTAAGTTTATTTATTTATTTTTCAAAAGAGATAGAGACAGCATGAATGCAGGAGGGGCAGAGAGAGAGAGAGAGAGGGAAGATAGAATCCCAAGCAAGCTCCTTACTGCCAGTACAGACCCTTACTTGGGGTTTGAACCCACAAAACCGTGAGAGCATGACCTGAGCCGAAACCAAAAGTTGGATGCTTAACCAACTGAGCCAAGCAGGCATCCCATGGAAAAACTACATTTTTTAAATACTAAGTCTCCCAATTTTTTTTAAAAAAATTAATGTTTATGTATTTTTGAGAGAGACAGAGAGAGAGAGAGAGAGAGAGAGAGAGAGAGAGCTGCGGAAAGACAGAGTTAGAGGGAGACACAGAATCTGAAGCAGGCTCCAGGCTCCAAGTTGTCAGCATAGAGCCCAATGCAGGGCTTGAACCCATGAGCTGTGAGATCATGACCAGAACCAAAGTCGGACTTTTAACCGACTGAGCCACCCAGGCACCCAAGTCTCCCAATTTTTAAATGAGAATACTAGAGTAAGAGTACTAGACCAGAAGACAGAAGACCTGGGTCCCAGGTTTCTGGCAATTAGCTGTGTGATCTACATCTGTAAAGTAAAAGAGTAAAAGCCTTGCATAAGGTCGGTGAAAAGCTGTTTCTATGATGCTGTTACTATTTTCTAATTGGTAAAGAGGTGATACTTCCTGTTCATATGTTCAGTACCAGGAAGCCCAGTTTTCTTACCTCACCTTTTGTACTCTCCTTTATCATGTGAAACCAAAGAGTGAGAATAAAACACTCAGAGGTGTTTTAAGCCTAAATGCCCATTGTTGGACAAGATTTCCCAAAAAAAGATACTAAGAAGAGTGATGCTAACTCTTATGGAATTTGGACCAACCTATCTGCTTTTCTTTGCATTGCCCAGAAAAAAATGGCTCAAAAAAAGTTATATCTGGGTAGATTTTGGATTTTAGTCCAGCTTTTTAGAGCACTGATATGTTAATACAGTGCAGAGATTATCAGCTCTGCTACAATCCTAGTTGAAATTGCTTCATATTACGACCTTGTTATATCCTGTATTCTTTGAAGTATGCTTATGTTGCCAACTCTGTCATCATCACCAAGAAAATGTACTGTGGTGGAGAATTCCTGTACAAGTGAAAGAGAATAAGGATTAGTTTTATTTTTATTTTTTTTTTCTGCTACAATTTCATCAGTCTTATGGGGACCAAGTCAGGGATTCCATCTGTAACCAGCAATGAATAAAGGAATTTATCAGTTCCCAAACGGGCTGCAACATCAAATCTGCATTTGGCCAATAGCCTAAGGATTTGGTTATTTGCTCAAACCTTTTTGAAGAAATCTTTTCATTTTTTGTGGGTCAGAGGCTCTTTGTTACATGGGAAAGGTATATCCACGAGGAACAGAAGGGAATAGGTTGAAAGCACAGTTATTAGAAATGTTCTCATTCGTGATAACACAGGCATTTGTAGGAATTTCATTTTCATCCATTGACCACAATATTAAACATTTCACCAAGGAAATGTTCCACAGGAGATTTACTCTTAGGAATAGGATCTAATCTTTTATATCACAGTAAGAAGCTGATCAAGGGCATTGAAAGCTAGCTATTAAAGGATTAACTAGGTCACATTGAAATATAAGATGTAAAAACAGAAGAACCTTTTCTATTCGGTTGAAGCTTATAAAAAAATTATAGAAACCAACCCCCCTCCCCATTTTTTTCAAGAACACGTTAGTTAAGAGAATATATTGAGACTTCATTCAACATTTAAAATTTTCTCTGTGAGACTTGTTGAAGCCATCTTGAGGATTACGTTCTTTGACACAAGGACAGTGGAAAGCCATTAGGTTTTAGGTAATTGTGTTTATAGTTTGAAAATATAACTCTCCTGAAGAGTGTGGGAAATGGCTTGCAGTAGGGTATGAGTGTGTAAAGAGAGACCAAGAGCATGGAAGTTGTAATAATCCAACTAGGAGATGTTGGTGTTTCTGTCTCACGTAGTGGCTGTGGCAATGGATACTTTTCTGCTTCCTCCCCTAACACAAATACAGAATCTCTCTGGGCCTGTAAGGTCAACCTCACCCATTTGTGCACTGAATTCTGTCCCCTCTCACCCTCTCAAAGACTGCTCTAGCCATGGTTTTTCTCCTTTTCCCTGCATTCAATAAATTCTCCTTCCCTGCTACATCCCTTCTATCTGCATTCAAACATGCAACAATACCTTCCGTCCTAAATAAATCAGAAAATCCCTTCACCCCCACTACCCCATTTCTATGCTCTCCTTTACTGCAAAACTGCACAAGAGTTATCTCTGCATCTTCTGTTTCAGTGACTCTTGCACATAGTGCCTCAGGACTTTTCCCCAGAATTGTATTTAAATAGTCTCATCAGTGATATCCTATGGTACTACTGCCAGTGGTAAATTCTCAGTTGTCTCTCTATTCAGCCAGTCAGTAGCATTTGGATATAGTTGATCACTCTCAACTGGAAATACTCTCTTCCCTTGACCTTGGGCTACAACTCTCTTGGTACCCCTGTACTTCACTAGTTTCCCATTTCAGTCTCCTTAACTGGCTTCTTCTTACTTTCCTGTCATCTTCCCATCTTCTTTAAGTGAATTATAAGAGCCCTCAAGTTCAGGACCCAGACTTTGTATATAGGGAGTATATATACATACACCCTAATGATGTCATATAGCTCATGGCTTTAAAAACCACTTTTATACTTATGTTTCCCAAATGTCTATCTTCACTATCCCTCCCTCCTAAATCCAAGCAAGACTCGTGTATCCATTGTCTGATCATCACCTTGCTTGGTTGCCTAATAGTCATCTCAAAGATAACATGACCAAACTTGAGCTTTGATCTTCTTTCTAAATCTGATCTTGCTAGAGTTTTCCCAGTTATAGGAAAGGGCCGCCCCGTTTATCCAGTGGCTCAAGACTGAAATTTAGGACATCACCCTTAATTTATTTCTTTTTCTTATACTACCATCTCATTTGTTAGCAAATCCTTTGCATTGTACCCTCAAAGTATCCCCTGTGTCTAACAACTTCTCCCCACTTCCACCACTAACACCCTCATTCACACTCCCAACACATCTACTTTGAATTTTGTAACAGCCTCCTAGCCGTTCTCCCTACTTCTATTTCTACCCCACTCCATATGATAAAAGACAGAATGATACTTTTGAGATGTAAGTCAGTTCATGCTTCTTCCTTGCTTAAAACTCTCCAAAGGCTTTTACATCTGATTCAGGGGGGAAAAAAACCCTAAAACTCCCCTCTTGGCTAATAGCCTCCATATAGCTGATCCCTGGAATGTCTTAATCATCATCCCCCTTCTCATTGTCTTGCACTCATACACTCTGTCTCAGAGACACTAAACATATACCAGCCTGCATTGGAGTCTTTGTGATTGCTGTTCCCTTATCTTTAAATTCTCATTTCCCAGATACTCTATGGCTTGTACCCTTTCATGTAAGAACTGTGGTCATTTTCACTCCTTCTCTGATATTTTTAAAAGTACCATCTCTCTCATTGCTTCTTTTTCTTAGTCATGTTCGGTACCATGTGATTATGCTCCTTTGCAAGAACTCTCTGTGTTTACAGATTTGGGGGATTTAGTGGTTGTATTTTAAAACACTTTATATTAAAACCACCATAGATTTATTATCCAGTGGAATTTGAAAGTAGAATAAATGTGTAATATAAACTCCTGGCTTGTAATAAACTGCTGTGGGATCTGTCTCCTGACTCTTCAGAATGTGTGTTCTATCCTACTTTTCAGGTAGGGATACATCTAGTGGAAAGTTAAAATGCACTGTTTTATTTGGACTGGACAATCATCTATATCATGTAATTGAGAGATACCTAGAAAACAATCTTCTCCATATTTCTTTGTCATTGGTCTGCCATCACACCTGTTAAGTCCCAACATCACTATCAGTCTTCCCTAATGGAACTAACAACAGTTAGAAGTCAGCCTAAAATGCTTCTATAAGAAGCCTTTGCAGAGACTTGAACTATAATTACATGGTCTAATAAGCCAGAGTCTGTTTACAGGGCAATAAAACAAAATATGTCGTCTTTTAAAGCACTGTAAAGGCTCTCTCAACCCACCCACCCCCCTCCCCCCTCTTAGCTAACTTTCTGGATAAAGAGATTCTCTCCATTCCTTCTTTAATGCACAATGCCTATTGACTGTGGCAAACTGTAGGTTCATGGCTTGGTAGGCTACACTAAAGTAAACCTATACCCTTCTGTTCCTCCCTTTTAAGTTGTATACTTGCCGAGAGTCAGTTTTTTTTTCCCCCTAAACCTATTTATGGTAAATTGTACTTATATAGTTTAAATATTACATAAACTAATGAAAGGTAATGAAAAGGAAAGAACTGTCACTTCTACAAAAACAACTTGGAATCCTTTGAGGAAGACTTAGTAAAGGCAAGTCAGTGAAAAATAAAGATGCTCTGGGCAAGATAATTATAAAAATTTAGGGGGGGGGATCATTAAGCTCTAGTAGGATTCTATTCTCTTATAATTTCACTGGTCTTTTTTTTAACAAAACCAAGTCTCAGGCATGATGAGTGTAGTTTAGGTAAAAATGATAACATCAGCCCTAGTTAACAGTCAACTTAAAAAAAAAAGATAACACTCAAGAAAAAAAAAGAGGTGCCTGGGTGGCTTAGTCAGTTAAGCATTGGTCTCTGGATTTCGGCTCAGGCCATGATTGCGTAGTCATGAGCCCCCGCTGTCAGTGCAGAGTCTGCTTGGGATTCTATGTCTCCCTCTCTCTCTGCCATTCCCTCATGTGTGTGCGGGCATGTATGTGTGGTCTCTCATGTTCTCTGTCTCAAAATAAATAAATAAACATTTTTTAAAAGATAAAAAATGAGAAGGCAAAGGGGTATATGGTTCCTATATCAAAAGATTGACAAGGGTGCCTGGGTGGAAGTTTGGTTAAGCATCAGACTCTTGATCTCACCTCAGGTCATGATCTCACAGTTGGTGAATTCGAGCCCCACACCTGACTCTCCCTCTCTCTGCCCTTCCCTCCCTCCCTTCCTCTCTCTCTGTCTCTCTCTCTCTCTCTCTCCCTCCCTCCCTCCCTCAAAAAAATAAACTTTAAAAAATATTTACAAATAATACATTTGATTTTCTAAATAAAATTTATTAATGAATAATAAATACATAAATAATACCTAATAATAAACTTAATTGCATAAGATAAGGTGTAAATATGGCATTTTTTTTTGTGGTGTCCCACTTTTACTCCTTTTTTTTTTTTTATTTTTTTTCCAATGTTTATTTATTTTTGGGACAGAGAGAGACAGAGCATGAACAGGGGAGGGTCAGAGAGAGAGGGAGACACAGAATCAGAAACAGGCTCCAGGCTCTGAGCCATCGCCCAGAGCCTGACGCGGGGCTCGAACTCACGGAACCCGAGATCGTGACCTGGCTGAAGTCAGACGCTTAACCGACTGCGCCACTCAGGCACCCCGCACTTTTACTCTTTAACCAACTAATTCTAGGTTCCAAGAGTGTAGGTCAAGAGAATTTTTATATTATTTGTAAACACCTTTCAAAAGTAGGGATTACATTCCCCTTATAGACATGTTAAGAATACTGAAGGAGGTGAAATATTCAGAACAATCCTTTGAGAAAAGTAAATTACTAGTCCCATTTTATACGTGATGCTTGGAGTAAATGACTTAGAGCTGACCTGTTAGGAACTAAGGTCTGCCTTACTCAGGGTTCCTACTGAGTTCTTAGGCTTGAATGCCTCTTCACACCTCTCCTACACTTCCCGTTCATATCTTTTACAATGTAGATTTTTCAAAATAAACACCAACTAAAGACTGCTGAGATAATCATGTATTTTAATTAAGGGCTTCTGAATCTTTATGACATGATGATAATAGAAATGCCATGTTTATATATCCAGTAACCAGATCTCATATTTTAGGAGGTTTTAAGAGTATGTAGGACAGTCCCTTGATTTGGGAAATGCTGTTTATTAAATTCACCTCTTGGAGATTTTACAACTTAAGGATTTGGAGAAGTCCTGTAGTGAAGAAATGTACCCAACTTTTTTCAACCTGTAATCTCCCCAACATATTTGTCCACATAGTTTAACATATGGCATATAATGCCTCTTTAAATTCAATTAAACCAGTATTTCATGCATATGTGTTTTAAATGTTGCTTTGTAGAATGGGTGCTCATGTTTTTGTTTTTTTTTTTCTTATGATCAGTTGTGTTTTTACAGACTCTCAACTTGTTGACCATAGTTCTCTGGTCTGAGTCTTTTTATTACATCCTTGTTCTCATTTCTTAATTAAGTCAGAAGGGAAAAGTCAAATGTTTCAAGAGATAGACTTGGCAGTTTCTTCTGATAGCTGAACCTTGGCACCCATCACCTTAGAAGTCACTAAGGGCCACATGCAATTCTCCACAAGCTGAGATCCACTAAAAACTAAGATCACCCCTTGTTCAACAGGTCTTGGTTAAAAAGCTTATGGAGAGCCAAAAAAAAAAAAAAAGAAAGAAAAATTCAAACTCCTGCCACAAGCTGAAAAAGTACATCTAAGGTCAGGCATCATAAAAGAGGGTCAGCTAATCAGTGTTCACCTAGCAGTTTGTGATCTGAAGGGTAACAGGAATGCTAAAATTATATGTATCTTGTCCCTTATACCTAGCATTAGTATGTCTGTGTTTGTGAAGCTGGCTGAAAATAATTCTGTGCCACATGCCCTCCTTTGCAGAATAACCAAGCCATTTGCTGTTTACCATCCTTTGTGTCTGTCCTGTGCAAACGCATAGTGTGCTAGCACCTGGCCACCTAGTAAATAACAGATGAACATTGGCTGTCTATACTCAGAGCTTTTATTGAGAGGGACCTTCATTCATTCCACTCTTACTTTCTGTCCTGAATCATCATCCATCAGAGGAGATCAACTACAGAGATACTCCTAGAAAATACCAATCTGCCTGATTCCGCATCCCCATACTCTTGCAGAACTGACTTGACTACTAGAACAACTCAGAGTTGAGGTGACTTGCCCAAGTTCAGACCTCTGACAACTGGTAAATGCAGCATTGTAACTAAACTTTTAGCCTAAGCTTTTAGATGATATGTTTTTAGTTAGAATCAAGCTAGGTAGACATCTGAGGAAGATGAATTAAAGCAAAGAAGCCAAGAATGCATTAGAGCAAGCCTGTGTTAGCAGAACTAGTCAGGGACAAGGGGGGTAATTTTTGCTTCAAATAGAATTAAAAAGGTAGAATTGGAGAACAAGTTTTTCAGAAGTCATCATACAATTGGCCATTGGATATTTGTTGAGATTATATAACATTCTTCAATATTATGTCAATTGTCTAATTGCTTTGTAATCAACATCCTTTTTGTCATAAGTTTCAAAACCCAATTCAAATGAGCTTGAACAAAAATGAGAACATATTGGCATAAAATTCCCATTAGATGCAGCTAGATTTTAGTTCTCAAGTGATAGTTTTAGGAATCTGTCTATGCATGTTTTGGCTTTACTTTGCTTGAACTGGCTCTCACTGTATGGTAACCCCAGCAAAAAGAGAGTGACTCATTCCCAGTGATTTTAGCACAAGCTTCAAAATTGACTTTCATGTGCCAGCTTGAGTCACGTGCCCATCCCTAAACTAATTATGGTGACTGGAGGTTATGGGGTGGTGCCAGATAGAAAATTCTGATTGGGTAGACATAGAACATGTGTACATTCCTGGAGCCAGAATGAAGAGAAGCCCAACTCATATAATAGCATCTACTGAGAGTGGGAGATAAATGGTTCCTAATGAAAAGTCGGGGATGAGTTGACCAGGTGGGAAAAACTAAGCACCAAAAACAATCAGTGTCCAGTTGTTGTCTTACATGTATCAAGGTATGTTTGCAGTCCAGGATCCCCAAAGAGTTATTTCAAGATAGAAGAAATAAATACCATGAACCATAAGATTTACTGTCCTGGAAACATAAGCAGGATTCAGGAAACCTGATTCCCCTAAAGCTATATCCCTACTTTATATATCCTGTTCTGTAGTGCTTAGAATGCCTGGCATATAATAGGCACACAGAAATATTTGTTGAATGAGTGATTGAAAACTAGACATAATGGATACAGTGTTTCAATTTAGGGTGATGAAAAGTTCTGGAGATACATAATGAGTAATAGTTGCACAACAATTTGGATGTGCTAATACCACTGAACTGTACACATTAAAGTGGTAAATTTTATGTGTATCTTGCCACAGTATAATTTTTTAAAAGAGAGAAAAAGCCTACACATTGAGAAAGACAAAATTTTGAGGGCTTCTTTGGGCCTCTTGTTTTCCATTTAAGCCTGCCCTAGTCAGTCACTGGGCCTCAGGGGTTAGGCAGTGACCGGTGTGAACAGAAGCGGTTTCCACAAAGTGAGGCACAGATATTAGCTGTCCCCTACTTCATTCAAGAAGAGCAAGGGGCACAAAATGATTTAGGTTCATGGAAATCCGGAAGATTTGCTTTAGGAATGCATGTATGAAAGAGGTTCACTCGCTTTTAAAACTGTATTTTCTCCAAGGGCCAGGCAAGTAATAGTATAAATGATTAAGATACTGTAGGCAAGGTAGAGATCCACATGATCTCTTCAAACAGGCCAGCCACTGCTCATCTTTGGCCACTTACTGCCTTGATGAGAAATGAGGTCAGTATTGTGTGGCCTTGTAGTTTTCCCTGAGGAGACTTAAATGTGAAATTCTCTGTGGAATCTTTCAATTTTTGAATGTTGGCAATCATTGAAAAACACTTTAAGATAGCAAGCATGGGAAACAGAACAAAACTATTACACAGATCTGGCTCATCGTCCCCCACCTTGAAATAAATGTTGTAAATGTTCCCGTCTTTCTATTTATTTTCATTTTCTTCTGAAGCTCAAACTATTGTTCACTTTGCCACAAAACACAGTAATGACCCCGTGCATTTAGTGTATTTTACTGTATAGGGTGACTTGTGTGGTTAGAACAAATATAATCATTCCAGTTTTACTCTTTTTTTTATTTTTTATGTTTATTTTTAAGAGAAAGAGAGAGAGCAGGGAAGGGCAGAGAGAGGGAGACAGAGGATCCAAAGCTGGCTTTGTACTGATAGAGAGCTTGATGCACGGCTCGAACCATGAACCATGAGGTCATGACCTGAGCCAAAGTCAGATGCTTAATCAACTGAGCCACCCAGGCGCCCCCAGTTTTACTTTTGAAACCACTGAGGCTTTAAGAAGAGTTACTTTAAATTTGCACCCAGATTATGTCATGAAACTTCAGGTCATTTCTTTGTTTCAAAACTCCCCACCAGCTTCTGCTATATCATTTATCAAGATCAATTATTTTTCCCTTTCATCAGAGAAAGCTGAGTTTCTCAATTCCCCACAACTCCTTTGTTACTCAGATGGGAGAAAAAAAAATCGTTACCTATGTGAAACTATAGAAGAAGATTTGTGTATTTAGATCTAATAAATTCAATAACCAGGGAATTTAAATCATATAATATTTCCCATCTTTCCAGAGATAGATAGACTTTTTTTCCTGAGGGAACTTTTAACTTAAGAATGTGTTTAAATCCCCCTGGCATGACGGAATAATCATTAATGTTTACAGTTGCTATAGCAACTAGAAATGCTGGCGATTGAGTAGGAAAAGAGCCTGAGAGAGGAAGATAAGCTGTGTCAATTATTGAACATCTGTCAAACATTTAGCCAATTTAAAGTGACAGGCAAAATGCTCAAAGTTGAAGGTGGGTGAAATGTATTTTTCCTAACATTCACTTAAGAACATCATTTTTGTATTGTTTTGCCACTATTACAGAGGGGTAATTAACTTTTATTTTCATCCATGTAAAAGAGGTATTTTCGATGAGTAAGATATGTTTGCATGTGTAATTTTTTATGCTCTAATAGTATTAATCCAAATCTACTGGATGTTGCTTTACAGTGTCTGAGCTCTTTTGCATACATTATTTAATTTAGTCTCATGGTAATGCACACATTTGGTAAGTAATATCCATTTTATAGAATTTTGCATTTTATGGGAACAGAGAGGTGAAAAAGTGTGTTTCAGAACGTATGCTTCTTCATTCAGGACTCTCCTCTCCTCATCCTAGCCACTACTCATTTATGCAGAGGCAGCAGCCTACATATTTGTCACATGTGTGTCCACTACCCGCTCTTGTACTGTGGCAGGCAGATCAATTATGGCTCCTTTTTCCTTGAGTACCACTGCATCCTCAAAACCCTAACGTAGCATTCTGGAGAGCCAATACCAATTAGGCAGAGCTCCCCAGTCAAGTTAAAATCTATTTGCAATCCCTGCCCAGTAATGATTTCTCACCTTTGCTTGGTGTTTTCTCGTTTACAAATCGTTTTCATGTATATGGTTTTATTTGGTCATCAAGCCTCTGAGGTGAGGGTTATCCCTTCTTTACATGTGAGAAAATTGAAGCTTAGAGAGATTAAGTGATTTGGCCAAGACACAAAACGAGGTGCAGGACATCTCCTCCCTACTGCCTTTCAACTACACTGTATGAGAAAAGAGCAGTAGGTGTAAGAACTAAGGTCATGGATTCCAAGTCCTGCCCTAATCACATGCTAATTACAAACCAAACCACACCAAACCAAGAAAGGTTAATGCCTCCCGAGGTACTTCTCCCTGCTCCTGAAAGGAGAGTAGTAGATAGATTTTCACTGGGATACTTTCCTGCTCTCAGTCTGTAATACATGAGTTCTAAATATAACTTTACTGCTAAGTTTCCCAATCACAGCATTTGTTTATTACCTACCATATGTTTATCATTGCCCCCCCTCCTCAACTTCTAGAAAGTGAGAGAACAAATTAGTTTTAAGTTACTATTTTGCTACTTGAGCTTATTAGCATGAATATACTAGTGCTACACAAATGGTCAGAAGATTTAATTTTCTGGGTTAGTTTTGCTTAATGCCAAGTTTTAAATATTCTCTGTGTTCCTCACTTTTCCTTTCCTGGAAAATAGATATTACATCCTAGAAATGAATCAAATGAATACTACAAAATGAAAATAATTTCAAAAAATGAGTACAACACTAAGATAAGATGTCATTGTAGCTTTATTAATCATAAACCCTGATCTGGTCTGTTAACATAAGTGGATGATTTAGAATGGATCTTTGCCATGAAGTTGAACGAATGTGTAGATGATCAGACAATTGTTTTCACAATCTTTGCTTTAGCAGTAATACCAATAAACATTAACATTTTTGAGTACTTGTATTTGCTATACACTGTGCTAATTGTAATTAAGCACTTTGCTTATTACAACATCGCCTTTGATCTTTTCAGCCACCTATAAAGTGTATTATTATCCTCACTTTTCAGATGAGGAAATTGACTCTTAGATAAGCTAAGTCACGTTCTGGGCCTTATAGAAGGGGCAAAGTTTCAGGACCAGAGAAATATGTCTAACTCCAAATACTAGAGTACATATTTGACTGGTTATAGAAAATACTCTTAAAATACCTTAGGTGAGGATATTTCATTTAAACACACACACACACACAGACTTAGACATCAGATAGAGAACTGTGATGATCAGATGTTATTTTCCTCTGAAAGTTTTTCTTGAAGCTGCCCCCCCCCTGCCATCTTTGCTGCATTGCCATAAAAGTGATACAAGAGTCATTGGTAAGAATCCACTATTTCTTTTTTTTTTAAATCCATTATTTATTTTATTTTGACACACGTACACACACACACACACACACACACACACACACACACACAGACAAAGCGCGCAGGGAAGGGGCAGAGAGAGGGAAAGAGATAGAACCCCAAGCAGGCTCTGCACTGTCAGAGCAGATCCCCACACGGGGCTCCATCTCACAGATCATGAGATCATGACCTGAGCTGAAATCAGGAGTCAGAGGCTTAGGCAACTGAGCCACCCAGGCACCCCAAGAATCCACTATTTCTAAGAGCTGGTAATTTAAAGAACAATTTTCTTTTAATTTTTAAGTTAATTTATTTTGAGAGAGAGAGAGAGAGAGAGAGCACAAGTAGGGGAGGGGAAGAGGGAGAGAGAGAAAGAGAAAGAATCCCAAGCAGGCTTTGCACTATCAGCACGGAGCCCAATGTGGACTCAAACCCACAAACTGTAGGATCATGACCTGAGCTAAAACCAAGAGTCAGATGCTCAACCAACTGAGCCACCCAAGTGCCCTGATTTAAAGAACAATTTTAAATGGTAGTGGGTAGTGGGATATTAGTATACAATGATTTTTCAAAGGACATTCTGAGGGGACATATGAATGATGGTAAGAAAAGGACATTACTAAATTGGAGAGGGGAGGTAAGCTAAGCCTCTAAGTAGGAAAAGAAATGACAAGGGTTTTTATTGGTTAAGACATTTAATCTAGAGGACAGAAACTCAGTGTCCACTAGGGAATTTTTTTAATGAACAGATTTACTGATTTTTTTTTTAAAGCAGCTTACGTGAAAGACAAAAATGTTTCCTCAAAATTGATTTTCTCAAGTAACTCAGATACCACCTGCACTCACTTGCTTTGCGTATCAGCTCTCAGTCTTAGCTTCATCCTCTCAAATCAACTTGTCTCTAGCACATTAAACATGGGCATGAGGCACTTTGCTCACAGCCCCTACATCTCAAAACCTGAAGGAGAAAAAAAGACCCCCTTTTGCAGGGATTGAATTTTAGAAGATTCTGATTGGCTGGCTTTTGTCATATGAGTCTTCCTGAACCAATTACTGTGCCTTAGGGGATGAGGTAATATGATTGGTCTACCTCAAGACTCATGCCCATTCCTACGGCCAGCCTTTGAGGAATGATGATTGGTTATCATGAGAACCAAAGGAAGAAGTATTGCCGAGAAGAGTAACTTACCTTTTATGGCAAACCAAATAGTAAAGAAAAACTCAAGGATGATTAATCATTCATCTGGTTCTATCCACCACATCTCAAGGCAGAATTTGACTATTATGGTCATTGAATATCTTTTATGTTTATAAAGGTACAAGTAAAAGTAAATTCTTCTCTTTGGAAAGGACAGATCTATTTTTAATAGACCACCAGGCCAAATGCATTTGTTATTGGTCTTACTTCAGCATTGGCAAAATGCAGACAAGAGAGGGCAAAAAGCATCTCTGATTACAATGAAGACTAGTATTTGCTTGGCAGATTTGATTAAGGGTTAATTTAGCCTCAAAATTTAAATGTCAGTTGTTTGAATTTCAGACCACATATTTAATTGAGGAGGAGGAGGGTGTAGAATTGTTTAATAATCTGATGAAAAGGCTGTATATCAGTGACTTGTGTGGGAGTTGGTGACATTGCTTGAAAACTTGTTCTGTTACTCATATAACTGCTTGAATCCTTTTAAAAATGTAAATAATTATAGTTTAACTGACATTTTCTACCATTTACTCAAAATTGTTAATCATTCCTAAGAATGCCTTTCAGTTCCCACATTGAATATTTTTTCCTTTCTCCCCAGAAATTGCTAAGCTTCAGGTAATAAGACAGATTTTGATTATGTTGTGACAAACAGCACATATTCTAATAATGATGATGTGTGCAGCCTTTTCTTAGAAAATATCTTTAAATGTTGATATACAAGTGACCTGTATATCCTGATATTTCAAGATTTAACTGGTCAACTAGCTAGTTCCCTGATATTCTGAGCATCTCTTGAGTGCCATACAAGATTAGGTACTGTGGCATTCAAAAGCAAACAAGATGGTGGTGAACCCTGAAATAACCCCCACTGTAGTTATTTCAGCAAAAGGCCTGGCAACATCAGTCATGATAACCTCTGTGCCCACCTTGTTACTGGCTCAGTTAAGCTGAAAGGTGCCATTGCAATGGCTTCCAGCATAGGAAAAGAAATCTTTGCCTAGGTGTCAGCTTTAAACCTAAATCTAAATTCACTGGTTTTCTTGGTGGTCTTAGAATAGATCACTTGTTTTCCTATGTCTCACTTTCCCTGTCCCTCCAATGGAACCAATCTTTATTCTGCTTATTTCCTCTACTTATTAGTAGAGGCAACAAATGAGATTATGGATACTCAAGTGTTTTGAAGTGTAAAGAATTAAACCAGTTGTGATTCTGCTCATGTACTTATAAGATGTAGCCTTACTTATGGGGCGCCTGGGTGGCTCAGTCGCTTGAGCGTCCAACTTCAGCTCGGGTCATGATTTCACAGTTCGTGGGTTTGAGCCCCGCATTGGGTTCTGTGCTGACAGGTCGGAGCCTGGAGCCTGCTTCTGATTCTGTGTCTCCCTCTCTCTTCTCTCTGCCCCTCCCCTGCTCACGCTGTCTCTCTCTGTCTCTCAAAAATAAATAAATGTAAAAAAAAAAAAAAAGAAATTAAAGAAAAAGACGTAGCCTTACTTAAAATAGATTTGAAAACCTGGCTCACCAAATCCAAGTTTCCTTCCTTCTATGTGGTAATAATATCTTAGTCCAGGGATTAGTGCCCCCTTTGAGTAACTGCGGTTCTGGCCAGGCCACCCAGGTGTCATCTGGTTACCTGAGTTTTATTGGCACATGTCATTTAGCTGTTGTGTTGTATGGGCTAACCATCTCTGCATGCCTACCTCTCTGCTTTTACTGAGTCTTTTTTCCCTTAAGTATTTGGAAGACTATGAATTAGTCACCTTTTCTTACTGCCATTTTGTAAACTCAGTAAAACTGCATGTCAGAGAGTCAGAGATAAAAGGAAAGTTTTTTTAGAGAAAGGGCTTAGCCATTCTGATTTGAAAAATGTACATTCTGATATCATAGATTTTCTGTCCTTCTCTGATTTCAGTGATTCTGCTTTGCAATCAGTGGTCTAATGGAAGTATTGTATACTCTTTTTTTTATAGGTAACTTGTTTCCTACTAATGCTTTTGGCCTAGAGTTTAGTAATGAATTGGTGCTCTAGGAAACTTGGGACATTTGGAATTCCAATTCAATTCAACTAATATTCACTAGCTGATTACAGAATGGGAGGGACGAAAGTGAAGCGTATGTTCCCCTGCCATATGTATTCTTGTCCACAAGTAATTCTTGAATCTGTAGCTGGAGAAGAGACAAGTAATTGAATAATTCTAATATAGGGAAAACAAAATTTTAATATGTGAAATAATGTGTAGTTGCCGCGAAGCAAAAGAGAAACACATGTTGATTTGGTTGATGAGCAGAGACCACATATATTTTTCCAGGAGGGAAGATGGCTCTTTGCAAAAGGTAGCTGTTGAGATAAGCAGAAGGCAGAAGGGCATCCTGAGAGAGAGTGACCAAGCCTAGGCAGGGAGATTGAAAAACATAGAGCACATCAGGGGATCAGTGACTGTTTTTCCACTTTACCTTAAGCAACTCTACTTAGCAGGACAAACATTTCTTAAAATACAGTTTTGTCGGTAAGAGCAAATCACAAAAAAGCTAAAAAACAGAGGTCTCAGCTTACAGCCGAGACAGGTAGGCATAGCCTTCCCATAGTGCCTTATCTTTGTATTTAAAGGTGATTTCAGAGAAAATAGATATGTATTATATGACAAAGTAATCAGAGTAATCAACCTCTCTGTTCTTTTGCAGAGCCTAGTTTGAAGAGTACTCCTCCAGAATATGGACTTACATGGAGAGAGGAGTAGGAAACTAAGACTAGATAATTTGAAGTCCTGCTTTGGAAGGACTTGACAACTATGTTGATGTATTTTACTTGATCCAGGTTGCAGTGGAGATCACAGAGGACTTGTGTGGGAAGGAGGAATGGGATCCAAAACTGCTCTTTAGACAAATTAATCTGGCAGTGGTGTGTGGGTTGGCCTGGAAAGTTGGCAAAATGGCAGGATGTTCTTAGGCCAATGACAGGTAATGGTGAGATGGGCATAGAAGCAAGAAATCCTGTGGAATTCTAATCCACAGGATTTGGATACTGACTGGATATACCTTCCCCAGCAATACAGCCCCCAAAATTTCTAGAGACAATCCAAGATCTGGCAGAAGGCCTTGTAGGAAAGGGACATAAGTTTTAAGCTGAAAGAGGTATATCTCATTTTTTTCAGCCCAATTCTCACCTGAGGAAAAGTGGCTTTCTCTCTAGAATGGGGCATTGAACTTTGATAGGTATCTTTTTAACCAGCATGCAGTTTCACATTGTCTCAAGTATTTTATATTTTACTTTGGCTGTCAAAGGTATCTATGCTTTAAGGAATTAAAACTTACCAGATGAGCTTTGGATGTTGTATTTCAGTTCTTTATAAAATACGATAGTACCTTTGATTTCTTTAAATGCCAAATTTTTAACAAGTAACTGAAAGATGCACCCTTTAATCCCAATGAACAGTATCTTTTTTTTTCTGCCTCTCATAGTCCATTCAAACTATCGCAGAGAGATAGCCTTACAGGTTTGACTACGTAAAGAGGGCTGGACCACCGCTCATCACAATCGTACAAAGCTCTAATGTTTGTTCTGTGTGGTTTTGGTGTCATCCCTACCTTCCTTCCATCAAAATACTACAATTAGCTTGTGCTTACTCTACAGTACCATTTCATGCTAGCAAGAGCATGCAACTAAGTGTCAATTCCATTTCTTTGCGTTTCCTCTCTGTATTTCAAAACAGGTCACACACTCAGTTGCCAACTGAGCAATATGGGCCTGTGTAAGAAGTAGGGATTGGTAAAGGCTGTGGCACAATGGAGACCCCCAGCCCTCTCCTAAATGGGCAGCCGCTACTCAGCTCTGCCAGTTGTTTCCCTCATGGAATGAGAGACTAGCGTGTTTCTCTGTTTTAATGCACTGTTTCTCCCGGTGTGATCTCCAGACCACCAGCAGCAGCACCTGGGAACTTGTTTCAAATGCACATTCTTAGTCTCCATCCCTGACCTTCTGAATCAGAAACCTGGTGTGGAACTCTGCATTCTGTATGGTAACAAGGCCCTTCTGGTGATTCTGAGCTCACTCAAGTTAGAGAACCATTAGTGAAGTGGATGCTGTGTTGCACTTCCCTGATTTCTCTTGAGGACTGATAACTGAGAGCTGTGTTTGAGTTTCAAGAAAATCCCAATATCTAGATGTTCATGTGATTTTTGCTCTTTTTAAAGCCTGTGAAACCGTAAAAGTCACGCATGCTTATGCAAGCTAAATCCATTCTCTGTGCCGTCACTTTGCAGCCTCTACTCAAGAGTCTGAATGTGCTAACTTTGAAAAGAATGCTGTTCTGTTGAAAAAAATATATGGATTCTTTCCTTAGTGTATGAAAGTTTGCTGACACAAGACCCAGACGATATTTCCCAAACTTTTTTTACTGATATTTTTCTGAGAACAAAAGAGAGTCAGCATGTACCCCTGGGAATCTGGGAACATATCCTGAAGCAGTGAACCACAAGCACATGGTTTTGTTGAAGCCTCTCCTTATACATTTATGATTTGTATGGGTTTTATATCTATTCCATCATATACTTATATTTGGCTTATGCTCAAGACAATGTGTTAAATTGCCCTCAAGTTAAATTCTTTAACTTTTGCCTACAAAATTTTAAAGAAAGTCTACACTCCAGAAAAGTGTCTAATTCACCCAGTAAGATAGAGGCAAGAAAACAAGAAGTAACCCATAAAAGGGAGGAGATTGTAAACTATACACAAGAGCAACATTTACAGGCTATATACTTGACTTGAAGATGTCCCTTTTTCCATCTTATTTCCCGTACCTCCACTCTCACATCTGAGTGACCAAAGCACATGTACCAAATAATCATTGAGCGAAAAGTCAGGAGGCTTATTTTTAGAAGTGCCTGCCCCCAGTTTGCATGAGATTTGGCACTAGGCCTTTTCTAACCCTTGCCTCACACGGTCACCATTTCATTTCTCCTAAATCACTTTTACAAAGATGGTGAAGAATTTTGACCTTAGGTACCAGCACCAATTGATTGGAAGCAACTGCCTAAAGCACTGTATGGAGAATGATTGTGAATTTGTGTGTGGCATAGTCAGTTACTGTGTCAGCCATGGGTGGAGGAGTTAGCAGCTAGTGGTCCAGGTGACAGATATGTGTCACCCCTGCTCTATTCAGTACCAGTTACTATTGAAAAACAATTTCTGAATTCTGGGAGGTCCTGCTTGATGCTGGAGACTTGTCTAAACCTAGTTCTCTGAGTCACAAAGCATCCATGTTAGGGGTCCTTTCAGCCACAGGCATGATTTCAGCAACCTACATAGTATAGTGCCACGGCCAGCATTGTAATTATTCAAAACCCATTAGTCTATGTGGTAATTAATAGAGGTATAATATCTGTCCTATTGTGGCCCTTCAGATTTCAGCTTCTCTTAGACACCTCTCTTCTCCTTCTGTTTCACGAAATGCTGTTGACTGTATGACAGTCAAATATGACTTTATATTGATCTTTTAGGGTGTTAGTATAATTAGAGGTTTTATCCAGAGGCATCTTCTCTGAGAAGGCAGAAGTCTGTCAGCCACTCCCTCTTGAGAGATCTCACAAACCTTTCATATGACAACACACTCTTCTCTTAGGCTTTCCCACCGCCTATTTATGATGTAAAATCACTAGTGCTGTTTAGTGCTTGACTTTTCTGGTACAATTCTTATTTTTTCTGGAATTACTTAGATTACTCCCAATTTATAACATCTCTCTTTTCCTAAGTTCATAGGAAGACAAAATACATATCAATCCATTTATAAGCAAAAAAAAAAAAAAAAAAAGCAAAACAAAACCAAAAAAACACACAAAAACACATTCATTCTTAAAAGCTGACACCAACATGTTTAATGTTCAATTCCGCTCTTAGTTTAGGCAGGGAAACTGTTCTTTTTATTATTTCTATTTTTCAGATGAGACAACTAAGAAGTGGAAATTACTTTCTAGCTGATAAGCCCTGAAGCCAAGACTCAATCCATATATTTTGACAACAAATCCAGGGATCTTGGAACTGGGTTATGCTTTCTCCCTTCTTGCCCAGGAAAACTACTAATGGGTTCCAATCCCTGTCTTCAGTTCCATTGCTTAGCTGAGCTCAATGATTTTGTGAGTTGGTGTTTGCTAAATATTTGGCCAAGAAGTAAACCAGTGAATATATTCATATAATCCACTGTATCTATAGAATCACTTAAGATACATTTTTCACATCTACCTGCTTAGAATATCTCAGTTTAAATTCAACTTCACGACTTTGAGGATGGAGAGGGAAGATGGCGACGTAGGAGGACGCTGGGCTCACCGCGCGTCCTGCTGATCACTTAGATTCCACCTGCCTAAATAACCCAGAAAACCGCCAGAGGATTAGCAGAACGCAGTCGCCGGAGCCAAGCGCAGACGAGAGGCCCACAGAAGAGGGTAGGAAGGGCGGCGAGGAGGTGCGCGCTCCACGGACTGGCGGGAGGGAGCCGGGGCGGAGGGGCGGCTCGCTGGCGAAGCAGAGCGCACGAGTCTGGCTTGCAAAAAGCAGAGGGGCCTGACAGACTGTGTTCCGACAGCAAGCGCGACTTAGCGGCTGGGAGGTCATAAGATAACAGCTCTGCTCAGAAAGCGGGAAGGCTGGAGGACAAAGGGAAGGAGAGCTGCTGAGCCCCCGGACGACAGAGCTCAGTTTGGTGGGGAACAAAGGTGCTCGCCAGCGCCATCTCCTCCACCCATCCCCCAGCCAAAATCCCAAAGAGAACCAGTTCCTGCCAGGGAACTTGCTCGCTCTGCGCAAACACCCAACTCTGCGCTTCTGCGGAGCCAAACCTCCGGCAGCGGATCTGACTCCCTCCTGCTGCCACAGGGCCCCTCCTGAAGTGGATCACCTAAGGAGAAGCAAGCTAAGCCTGCCCCTCCTGCCCCCGTGCACCTTGCCTACCCACCCCAGCTAAGACGCCAGATCCCCAGCATCACAAGCCTGGCAGTGTGCAAGTAGCCCAGACAGGCCACCCCACCCCACAGTGAATCCCGCCCCTAGGAGAGGGGAAGAGAAGGCACACACCGGTCTGACTGTGGACACAGCGGTGGGCTGGGGGCAGACATCAGGTCTGACTGTGGCTCCGCCCACCAACTCCAGTTATACACCACAGCACAGGGGAAGTGCCCTGCAGGTCCTCACCATGCCAGGGACTATCCAAAATGACCAAGCGGAAGAATTCCCCTCAGAAGAATCTCCAGGAAATAACAACAGCTAATGAGCTGATCAAAAAGGATTTAAATAATATAACAGAAAGTGAATTTAGAATAATAGTCATAAAATTAATCGCTGGGCTTGAAAACAGTATAGCTGACAGCAGAGAATCTCTTGCTACAGAGATCAAGGGACTAAGGAACAGTCACGAGGAGCTGAAAAACGCTTTAAACGAAATGCATAACAAAATGGAAACCACCACGGCTCGGATTGAAGAGGCAGAGGAGAGAATAGGTGAACTAGAAGATAAAGTTATGGAAAAAGAGGAAGCTGAGAAAAAGAGAGATAAAAAAATCCAGGAGTATGAGGGGGAAATTAGAGAACTAAGTGATACACTAAAAAGAAATAATATACGCATCATTGGTATCCCAGAGGAGGAAGAGAGAGGGAAAGGTGCTGAGGGGGTACTTGAAGAAATAATAGCTGAGAACTTCCCTGAAGTGGGGAAGGAAAAAGGCATTGAAATCCAAGAGGCACAGAGAACTCCCTTCAGACGTAACTTGAATCGATCTTCTGCACGACATATCATAGTGAAACTGGCAAAATACAAGGATAAAGAGAAAATTCTGAAAGCAGCAAGGGGTAAACGTGCCCTCACATATAAAGGGAGACCTATAAGACTCGTGACTGATCTCTCTTTTGAAACTTGGCAGGCCAGAAAGAATTGGCACGAGATTTTCAGTGTGCTAGACAGAAAAAATATGCAGCCGAGAATCCTTTATCCAGCAAGTCTGTCATTTAGAATAGAAGGAGAGATAAAGGTCTTCCCAAACAAACAAAAACTGAAGGAATTTGTCACCACTAAACCAGCCCTCCAAGAGATCCTAAGGGGGACCCTGTGAGACAAAGTACCAGAGACATCACTACAAGCATAAAACATACAGACATCACAATGACTCTAAACCCATATCTTTCTATAATAACACTGAATGTAAATGGATTAAATGCGCCAACCAAAAGACATAGGGTATCAGAATGGATAAAAACACAAGACCCATCTATTTGCTGTCTACAAGAGACTCATTTTAGACCTGAGGACACCTTTCGATTGAGAGTGAGGGGATGGAGAACTATTTATCATGCTACTGGAAGCCAAAAGAAAGCTGGAGTAGCCATACTTATATCAGACAAACTAGACTTTAAATTAAAGGCTGTAACAAGAGATGAAGAAGGACATTATATAATAGTGACAGCGTCTATCCATCAGGAAGAGCTAACAATTATAAATGTCTATGTGCCGAATACCGGAGCGCCCAAATATATAAAACAATTACTCATAAACATAAGCAACCTTATTGAGAAGAATGTGGTAATTGCAGGGGACTTTAACACCCCACTTACAGAAATGGATAGATCATCTAGACACACGGTCAATAAAGAAACAAGGGCCCTGAATGAGACATTGGATCAGATGGACTTGACAGATATACTTAGAAATCTGCATCCCACAGCAACAGAATATACTTTCTTCTCGAGTGCACATGGAACATTCTCCAAGATAGATCATATACTGGGTCACAAAACAGCCCTTCATAAGTTTACAAGAATTGAAATCATACCATGCATACTTTCAGACCACAATGCTATGAAGCTTGAAATCAACCACAGAAAAAAGTCTGGAAAACCTCCCAAAGCATGGAGGTTAAAGAACACCCTACTAACGAATGAGTGGGTCAACCAGGCAATTCGAGAAGAAATTAAAAAATATATGGAAACAAACGAAAATGAAAATACAACAATCCAAACGCTTTGGGACGCAGCGAAGGCAGTCCTGAGAGGAAAATCCATTGCAATCCAGGCCTATCTCAAAAAACAAGAAAAATCCCAAATACAAAATCTAACAGCACACCTAAAGGAGATAGAGGCAGAACAGCAAAGGCAGCCTAAACCCAGCAGAAGAAGAGAAATAATAAAGATCAGAGCAGAAATAAACAATATAGAATCTAAAAAAACTGTAGAGCAGATCAACGAAACCAAGAGTTGGTTTTTTGAAAAAATAAACAAAATTGCCAAACCTCTAGCCAGGCTTCTCAAAAAGAAAAGGGAGATGACCAAATAGATAAAATCATGAATGAAAATGGAATGATTACAACCAATCCCTCAGAGATACAAACAATTATCAGGGAATACTATGAAAAATTATATGCCAACAAATTGGACAACCTGGAAGAAATGGACAAATTCCTGAACACCCACACTCTTCCAAAACTCAATCAGGAGGAAATAGAAAGCTTGAACAGACCCATAAACAGCAAAGAAATGGAATCGGTTATCAAAAATCTCCCAACAAATAAGAGTCCAGGACCAGATGGCTTCCCAGGGGAGTTCTACCAGACGTTTAAAGCAGAGATAATACCTATCCTTCTCAAGCTATTCCAAGAAATAGAAAGGGAAGGAAAACTTCCAGACTCATTCTATGAAGCCAGTATTACTTTGATTCCTAAACCAGACAGAGACCCAGTAAAAAAAGAGAACTACAGGCCAATATCCCTGATGAATATGGATGCAAACATTCTCAATAAGATACTAGCAAATCGAATTCAACGGCATATAAAAAGAATTATTCACCATGATCAAGTGGGATTCATTCCTGGGATGCAGGGCTGGTTCAACATTCGCAAATCAATCAACGTGATACATCACATTAACAGAAAAAAAAGAGAAAAACCATATGATCCTGTCAATCGATGCAGAAAAGGCCTTTGACAAAATCCAGCACCCTTTCTTAATAAAAACGCTTGAGAAAGTCGGGATAGAAGGAACATACTTAAAGATCATAAAAGCCATTTATGAAAAGCCCACAGCTAACATCATCCTCAACGGGGAAAAACTGAGAGCTTTTTCCCTGAGATCAGGAACACGACAGGGATGCCCACTCTCACCACTGTTGTTTAACATAGTGCTGGAAGTTCTAGCATCAGCAATCAGACAACAAAAGGAAATCAAAGGCATCCAAATTGGCAAAGATGAAGTCAAGCTTTCGCTTTTTGCAGATGACATGATATTATACATGGAAAATCCGATAGACTCCACCAAAAGTCTGCTAGAACTGATACATGAATTCAGCCAAGTTGCAAGATACAAAATCAATGTACAGAAATCAGTTGCATTCTTATACACTAACAATGAAGCAACAGAAAGACAAATAAAGAAACTGATCCCATTCACAATTGCACCAAGAAGCATAAAATACCTAGGAATAAATCTAACCAAAGATGTAAAGGATCTGTATGCTGAAAACTATAGAAAGCTTATGAAGGTAATGGAAGAAGATTTAAAGAAATGGAAAGACATTCCCTGCTCATGGATTGGAAGAATAAATATTGTCAAAATGTCAATACTACCCAAAGCTATCTACACATTCAATGCAATCCCAATCAAAATTACACCAGCATTCTTCTCGAAACTAGAACAAGCAATCCTAAAATTCATATGGAACCACAAAAGGCCCCAAATAGCCACAGGAATTTTGTTTTTTTTTTTGGTTTTTTTTGTTTTTTTTTTAATTTTTTTTTTAACGTTTATTTATTTTTGAGACAGAGAGAGACAGAGCATGAACGGGGGAGGAGGGTCAGAGAGAGGGAGACACAGAATCCGAAACAGGCTCCAGGCTCTGAGCTGTCAGCACAGAGCCCGACGCAGGGCTCGAACTCCCGGACCGCGAGATCATGACCTGAGCCAAAGTCGGCCGCTTAACCAACTGAGCCACCCAGGCGCCCCAAAGTAATTTTGAAGAAGACCAAAGCAGGAGGCATCACAATCCCAGACTTTAGCCTCTACTACAAAGCCGTCATCATCAAGACAGCATGGTATTGGCACAAAAACAGACACATAGACCAATGAAATAGAATAGAAACCCCACAACTAGACCCACAAATGTATGGCCAACTAATCTTTGACAAAGCAGGAAAGAACATCCAATGGAAAAAAGACAGTCTCTTTAACAAGTGGTGCTGGGAGAACTGGACAGCAACATGCAGAAGGTTGAAACTAGACCACTTTCTCACACCATTCACAAAAATAAACTCAAAATGGATCAAGGACCTGAATGTGAGACAGGAAACCATGAAAACCTTAGAGGAGAAAGCAGGAAAAGACCTCTCTGACCTCAGCCGTAGCAATCTCTTACTCGACATGTCCCCAAAGGCAAGGGAATTAAAAGCAAAAGTGAATTACTGGGACCTTATGAAGATAAAAAGCTTCTGCACAGCAAAGGAAACAACCAACAAAACTAAAAGGCAACCAACGGAATGGGAAAAGATATTTGCAAATGACATATCGGACAAAGGGCTAGTATCCAAAATCTATAAAGAGCTCACCAAACTCCACACCCGAAAAGCAAATAACCCAGTGAAGAAATGGGCAGAAAACATGAATAGACACTTCTCTAAAGAAGACATCTGGATGGCCAACAGGCACATGAAAAGATGTTCAGCGTCGCTCCTTATCAGGGAAATACAAATCAAAACCACACTCAGGTATCACCTCACGCCAGTCAGAGTGGCCAAAATGAACAAATCAGGAGACTATAGATGCTGGAGAGGATGTGGAGAAACGGGAACCCTCTTGCACTGTTGGTGGGAATGCAAATTGGTGCAGCCGCTCTGGAAAGCAGTGTGGAGGTTCCTCAGAAAATTAAAAATAGACCTACCCTATGACCCAGCAATAGCACTGCTAGGAATTTATCCAAGGGACACAGGAGTACTGATGCATAGGGGCACTTGTACCCCAATGTTCATAGCAGCACTCTCAACAATAGCCAAATTATGGAAAGAGCCTAAATGCCCATCAACTGATGAATGGATAAAGAAATTGTGGTTTATATACACAATGGAATACTTCGTGGCAATGAGAAAAAATGAAATATGGCCTTTTGTAGCAACGTGGATGGAACTGGAGAGTGTGATGCTAAGTGAAATAAGCCACACAGAGAAAGACAGATACCATATGGTTTCACTCTTATGTGGATCCTGAGAAACTTAACAGGAACCCATGGGGGAGGGGAAGGAAAAAAAAAAAAAAAGAGGTTAGAGTGGGAGAGAGCCAAAGCATAAGAGACTGTTGAGAACTGAGAACAAACTGAGGGTTGATGGGGGGTGGGAGGGAGGAGAGGGTGGGTGATGGGTATTGAGGAGGGCACCTTTTGGGATGAGCACTGGGTGTTGTATGGAAACCAATTTGACAATAAATTTCATATATAAATAAAAAAAAAATTCAACTTCACAACCCTGTACAAAAAGTAGAATTAAGTATTGATAAAACTATCTAAAAATAAGGAGACTCTCATACTGTTTAAATAATTTATTAAAATGAAAGTGGTTACAACATAAGGACTAGAATCCAGATATCCTGAGTTAATTCTACTATCTTTTTTCTACACAATACAACACAGCTTAATTGAAATAAATGTAGTATACTGTACTGTGTGTGTGTGTGTGTGTGTGTGTGTGTGTGTTTATAAAAGTTCTAGTTCTGTGGGTGCCTGGCTGGCTCAGTCAGTAGAGCGTGCAACTCTTGAACTTGGGTTGTGAGTTCAAGACCCACATTGGATGTAGAGATTACTTAATTTTTAAAAATTTAAATAAAAAGTTCAAATGTTCTGATTTTATCAATAACTACCTGTGTGATTCTTATCAAGCTACAGGGTATCTTTGGATCCCACTTTTGTCATTTGTCAAATTAAGATTTAGGGTTTGATGCTACACATGTAGAGTTGTGGAATTTTAATGCTAAAAGATACTTAGAGACCATCTAGTTGTACTCCCTCATTTACAGATAAGTAAATTTACAGATAAGGAAAACTGATCTTTTCTAGCTCTAAAATGAATTCAGAGAGGACCATATGGGTTCCTAACAGAATCAACTCTTGTGAATACTGTGACTACCCACCTACCAAATGTGTGGTTGTGATCCACGCATGTAGCTTCTCTAGATTTAAGTTTCCTGCTCTGTGAAATTCAAGGGGTCATGCTAAGTTTTCTTTCACATTTAAAACTTTGAGGATTAAGAAAGGCATCTTTGAAAACTGACATTTGTGCTACCCCTGGGACAGGACTCAGAATGTCATGAAGCATAACGTAAGTCTGGAAAGAAATTAGCATCAGGCACACGTTAAGAGCATCCATCCAAAGGACTCTGATCACAGGGTGAATTTGCTCCATGAATACTTAAATTTTAAAATTGCTTGATTGATGTCTTACCTGAAAACTAATAACCCAACATTCTTTGCTGTTGGCCCAAAAATATGGAAAAACGAACCAAGTAAGAGAGTGAAGTTTTGTTGTTCATTTCCTATAGATTTGGAGGCTACAAGCCAAAAAACCATCACTAGGTCCTTCTTCCCTAATGGATATCACATTATAACTAGTCTCAGCATTTTTCAATTGAGCATCAGAAGCTTCACAATCTATTAAACATTGTATTCCAAGTATCTGTTGACTGAGTTGTTACAAATTGCCAATGGGACAGGAACTGTCTGTCATTTACAGAGCAATTAGTGTGTGAAAACTTATCAAAAGAAATCTGTCAAGTTTGAATAAGTATAAATACTGCATAAAAGTCCCTAAGGAAATCAAACTGAGTGGGATACATTTTTCCTCATTGCAACACATTAGAATTTATTTTCTTTTATTTACTTGGCTCTGTTTTTTAGCATGTTGATAGCATGTCATTTAACCCAATGGATTAATGTTTTGCTCTGATAAAAATAGACTTTGCTTTTTAGAGGAGAACTAGAATGTCTCCTTGAGTGATACAGTAGTGGCTCCTTCCTTTCAAATTTGGAGAGCTCTTGTTTGCTTCCTGAAGGGAGCACTGGAATGGGAGTATGGCTAAAAGGACTCTTAGATACAGGTCTTCTTCGACTTAGGATGGGGTTACATCCCAATAAACCCATTGTAAGTAGCAATGCATTCACTTAGCTTAGCCTCCCATAAACTCTGAGAACCATCTGTAGTCTCCTTTGCCACTTTTTGACTCTGTGACCTTACCCTTTCTAGGCTTAAGATTTTTCATGTCTTTAAAACAAAGAAATAGAACAGGTGATCCACTGGGTAATTTTTAGCTTTACTGCACATTTTACCTGCACTGATGCCTGCATTATCATTGTATTATACTTCTTATGCTCTTTCCCCCTTGTCCTGGAAAATAAAAATATACTGTTTACAAGAAGTGATATTTGCTATAAAAAAAAGAATTAATATCTTAGAGATGTCCCCCTTTTAGGAGGCTCAGCATGGTCTCACCAGTGCACCAACCAAGATTTTTTGAATGACATTTGTATTTTAGGACTCAACAGTATTTACAAAGGTCACACACATGTTCAACTGATGTTAGTTATGATCTTTAACACCATCCATTTAAGACCATTTTTGGCAACTGCGGTATGTTCCTTTTTCTACACCATGGAAAATGGCCATAGTGTTATATTGTTATTATATTTTGGGAAGCTTATTATAATTTTAAATCAACATTTTGTTATTTTCTGTTGTTTAAACTCATTTAATGATCCTCCCAACACTGAAGTGATAGAGTTAATTATCTTCATGTTATACTTAACGTTTGTTGAATTGAAGTCATTACTATTTGTTCAGGGTTTCCCAACCTAGGTTTTGTGATCTATTAATAGATGTTTTAGAAAAATGGTATATATGTAGAGAGGACGAGGAGATTTTATGATCAGTAGAAGAGATTTTATTATCATTTTATACAGTAAGTTGGTATGCTTAAACTTATGCTCTAAGGAATTTGAGGAATCTTGACATATTAAAAATCTCTTGCAAGTCTTGAAAGGATAAATTTGAAAATCTATTAAAATTTATTTAATCTAGGTTTCTCAAAGCCATTTGATCATGTAACCCATCTAAATTTAGGAGAGATGGGAGGAAGAGAACTTCTGTAAACAAGAAATTAACATTCCAAGGACCACAGTTCAGGAAATGCTGCAGTATATGCTTAAGGTTGTTCGTATCTTCTCCTAAAGCACTAAGTCACTTATGTCACAAAAGCAGTGAAACCAGAATAATTAGCGTATTTTTAAGTAGCCAAACAGAATGTTACTTGGGTATTTTTTTTTGTTTTTACTTTTAAAATGGCTAACTTTTAATGATTTAGATGTGCTTATGATTCATAGTGCTTTCACATAAAAGAATCCTCACTACATACCTGCATCACATTTGTTATTATCCCTACTTGATAGGTTAAAAGTTGAAAGTGAGAATGTTTAAGTGTCATTCCTTATGTAATACAGGTTTAAATTTTGGTCTTTTTTTTTAACTCCAATTAGAAAAATGACAAATTAGATGTCCTTTTTTCTTTCTTTCTTTCCTTTTCTTTTTTTTTTTTTTTCTGATATCCATGGTCCATACAACTTTCTAATTGCCTTGTCCCACAGAATTCAGCGAGGTTGCTATCACTGGCCACTAGCAACAATCTTGAGAAATGTCTTTAGAAAAAGAAAATACAGTTTTGTATATTTGATTACAGCTTTCCTTGGAGGTGTGGGTTGATTAATGTTGTGCTGGTAAATTACTTTCTAACTTCTACCTTGTGATTTTGGAGATGCTAATTTATACTTAAATCTCTCATGTAGCTAATTAGGGCACAGACAGTGTTCTCCTCATTGTTCATATGAGAACATTGATATGCTCAGAGATCTCTTGGTTTGCCCAAAACTCACACACAAATTGAGTGATCAGTACATAGTGCTGTGCTGTTTGCTCTGCTGTTTGTTAAAATCTCCTGTTTTTCATGGGTAAACAGCCATACCAATTGAACTTCCCCATGATCTCTTATAGGGGCTTTCCTCCCCCAGATTTTAGTTTCTTCAGGAAGTGACTAGCTTGCTGGGAAGCACTTGCTTTTTTACACTGAGTATCCTCTTGACATCAGCATGGGGTTACTTATAATTACAGGCACATGCGTAAATAAAATGATTAACTATTCTCATATAAACATAATTATATCTCTCTAAAATAATACAGGAGGAAATGTTATAATCCAGTGATAAAGGGAAAGCAATCTGCATGACCCCTCCTTTGTATGTAAACAGTGGATTATTAAGGCAGAATATGTTTCCTGTTGCACATTTGGTTATTGAGGTCAATCACGCTTGGGACTCATCTAAGTATTAAACAACAAAAATGCCTTTATAGCAATTAGTGTTCTCTTTACAAAGCTGAAGCCTTTCTCCCATTTTCCAAGGACACTGCATACCTTTAAACTTCTGCCTAGAATTCTATTAAAGAAAGATATATAAGAATTCAGCCAGCTGGTTCTGAAACCAGAATCTTCTTTTGCATCTAGTTTTCCCCCTCCCCTACCAATGTAGTTTTTAAAGATAAAGTGGGGGCACATTAATCATTGCCAGTGCCTAGTATATCACTTCTCCAGCTTTGGACACATCTGGAGATCACACTTTAAAGGGAGGAACCATGGAATGCCTCGAGCTGAAGACATTTGATTTCCTTGGAGCACAGTGGTTCACTGCAGCAATTCATGCCAGCTCACTGTCAGTGAGGGTTCTTCTCAGAAATTGAAAGCATGGGATCACATATTCATTCGCAAAATATTTACCTAAGAAAAATTAGAACTTTGTAACAGATGTTTTCATGTCTGGCTGCCCATTACACAAATCCCACTGGCATTCTGGGATGAATAAGTATTGGCAAAAAAAAACGTTGCTCTTGGACTGCTGTTTCATACGCAGTCCCTTATAAATATAACAAATTTTTCAGCCAATATTTTTAGGTACACATTTACATTTGGGACCAGCCCTCCGGCCAGTCAGCATGTGTTTAGCAATTATTTGCTGCAATATTAAACAACCATCTCACTCAAATAATGGAAAAATAGTTCAACTATGCAAGAAAAGAGTAAGAATGTGTGTTGATAGTAAGAAGTTTTGGGAGAAGACTAAACTGAGACCCAGAAATTATTCTGTACCTTCATAGGGCCAAGAGTTTGGATTTAGTTACTTTGTTCTCCAGTGCCAAAGTTTCTCAGTTGATGGAAAACTGTAAAATGTGTTGAAAAACACAAAGTACTATGCTGCACCATAGCAATTATTATATATAAAATGAAAGAAGTGATCCAAATGGTTTTCAGGGTGGCTTCCAGCCTTACTGTATCAAAATTATAGACTGTCTGGGTCTATAATTTGCTCATGAACTCAGTAAGTATTGCGCGGTGCTTGGCACATGCTTAGCAAACTATAAATGCTTATTCCCTTGGCTTAAAGAGGTTGGACTTGTTTTAATCAACTATCAGTGTGTTCTTTTTAGTTCTCTAGAGATAAAATCTTATTGACTGACAGTAGGAGTACTGGTAAAATATTTAAGGGATTGTGATCATTTCCTGTTTATATTTAGCAGGCTGAAAAAAATCAGTGGGCAACATGTGAATTTCTAACTTGCCCATTTTTTTCATGAATACAGTAGCATTCTAATGCTTGAAAACACTTTTGCAATGATGATTCCTTTGCTTTCAGAGCTCAGTTATGCCTGGATCTTCAATGAATACCCTTCCTATCAGGATAACCGCCGCTTCGTTTCTCAAGAGACTGGGAATCTGTATATTGCCAAAGTAGAAAAGTCAGATGTTGGGAACTATACCTGTGTGGTTACGAATACAGTGACAAATCACAAGGTCCTGGGACCACCCACACCACTAATATTGAGAAATGATGGTGAGTTTCCTAAGGGATTTTGTTATTCCCGTGTTTTGAGATCATATGTTGCATATGGAAAACTGTTATATTATTGGCATACAAACGCTGTCTAAATGAAATTTAAGAAAAGTTTAATGCTTTTTACATTTGGTTACCTATATTTGCTCCACTTGTGTAAGAAGTAAGCCCATGAATCTGTTTTGAAAACTAATTAGAAATTTAATTGCTAATCTCAACAGGAATGGAATGTGGATTTAGGTGAGTATAAATAACAAAGTGTTTCTTTTTCACTTAAAATGTATACACAGGCAGAATGAAGTAGAAGGTTGAACACCTAGCTCATTAATCAATTCTATGTAATTTAGTATTAAGTGTCCAGAAAGAAGTTTTAAATTATCCAAATAACTTCTGGATTTATGATACTAATGACATAGTTCACACCACAATGAAATGCAGGAATACCAAGGCTTATTTGAGGAATAAATTTTAATTTCCAATACTTTTGTGAAAATGTTTCAAGAAAACATGTGATTTTCCCCTTAATTATCTGGATGAATGACATAACAGTGTATGGTAATTCACCGTGTGCTTTTCAAAGGCAATCGTACTGAACTGTATGCCAAAAATCTAGTTCCACTATGCCTTTTCCCCACCAGGAGTCTTTTTGTGAATTCTGTCCCCTCTTCTTGAGATGCTTCTCCTCCTCTGAGTCCCAGCCTTTCATTTGACTAAATGATACTGGCCCTTTCATTTTCTTCAAGTATATCACTTTCTCCCAGAAGTTACGTCTGTCTGACTCCCTCCCCACTATGCTGCATCAGGTATCTTCTCTATCAAGTCAAATAAAGCCCATTACTATAACCCCAAGAACTCTTCATTTTGTATCACAATTACCAGTGTGTTTCCCTGTCTCCCTAACTATAAACTTGCTATTTTAGAAGCACATGCAGTGCCTTGATCACTAGTATGTCTCCAATACCTGTACAATACCTGGAACATAGGAGATTCTTAATAGATATTTGTGGAGTAAAAGAAAACAAAGCACAATTAAGTCTTTCAATAATGGCCAGTATAGAGATTTAAGCCGCCATGGTTAAATGTTTATGTTTCTATTCTTTTTAAATTCCATGCCCATCAAGTACACACTTGAGCCTTCCATTATGAACAGCAATTACTAGACCCATTTTACAGGTAAGGAAACTGTCAGACAAGAATGTTAACAACAAGCTTTTACTAGGTACTTAACTATTTGCTGGATGCTCAGAATTTTACCAGAATTATTTCAGTGAAACCTCAAGCAACTATATGAGGAATATCCTCTTTTATCTTTTATAGATGAATGAACTGGGGCTCAGACATGTTAAATAACAAACCCCAAAGCCACATACCTAGCTAAAAACTAATGGCTCTACAGTTCACACTTAGCTCCCACGTCTTGTTGATTCCAGAGCTAATACATTAATGCCTCAATCACTAGGTTTCATTTCATTACAGTCTACCACCTCTTACCTGAATTTGTACAACACAAACTTGCGGATTCAAGCCTAGAACTCAGATTTCTCTCCAAATATGTTCTTCTTCCCTTCTGTACTGAAGGGACTTTGTACCCAGGTACAGCTGTGAATATGAATTTCTTAGAACAGGATATTTGTAGACAAACCAACTTGCAAATAGGGTCTGAGCATCCTTACAGCATAAACCGTACTATGGAATTTTTTAGCAAATGATGTAGATTTGAATCATTCCTTTATTTACTCATGCATTTAACATGTATTTATTTAGCACTTACTATGTGACAGCCACTATTAGTGCAGTGAACAGGAACAATAGGGCCTCTATCTCATTTCACCCACATGTTCTGGGAGGACACAGGTAAAAAACAAACATAAACAAAAACAAAAACCCAATTACTTTAGTACTAAATACAACAGTATGATAAAATACAGGTCCTATGGAGTGGAATGTCTACTTTAGGCAGAATTGTCACTGAAAACCTTTCTGAGGAGATGACATATGAGCTGAGACAATTCTAAGAAGTCAGCCCCTGTGATGATCAGAGGGAGGAGCAGTGCAGACTGAGTTGACATCACATGCAAAGGCCCTGAGGCCTGAAAAAACACTGGGCATGTTCAGGAAGAAAAGAGAATGTGAGCATGGACAGAGCATAATGAGCAGGGTGAAGGTTGCTTCGAGTTGATATTGGAAAAGAATCAGTAGCCAGATCATGTAGACCATGGAAAAAAGCCTGGATTTTATCTCAAGGGTGATGAGAAGCCATTAGAGGATTTTATGCAAGATAGTGATGTATGTTTTGTAAAAGTTTCCTTAGCTACTGTGTAGAGATTGACTAAACAAGTGAGAGTGGTCGCTGCATGTCCAACTGAAAGACTCTGCAGCAATTCAGTTGGGAAATGGTGGCAGCTTGAACTAGGGAGTAGCAGGGGGAACAGAGAAGTGGATGGATTGAGAATCTGGTTTGCAGGTAAAGCTGCCCGAATTTGCCTATGCACTGAATGTGGGAGGTGTTGGAAGAGAAAATCAGGGGTGACACATAGGTTTCTGGTGTAACAACTGGGTTGATGGGAATGCCATTTACTGAGGTTTTACTGAACAGGGTTGGAAGGGGGAAATCCAAAGTATTATTTTAGTCATTATTTGTAAAGCCAAAAGCTTGACTTTTCTCTTGGCAACAGAAAGAAGTATTTGCTTTCTGCTGCTTTTGCCATCTCTCTGTCATAACACCCGTCTGATATATTCACATGTGCTTATCAGCTCGCCTTCTCCACCTCGCCGACATTGTGATCAAGCACAGATTGTAGGTTTCATCCAGCTTTGTTCTGGGGACCAGCACAGTGCTTGCCAGATGACACATGTTAAATTAATATGTTGGAATAAGATGAATTAGATTAAATAAAACTAAAAATTTTATCCATTTATAAAGCTATCGATGCTCTCTCTCCAGACCTAAGGATGAAGAAACTTTGTCAAAAGATGTGCTCCAATGGCGTTTTGTATAGAATTATTTAAAAATAAATCCCTCTGACCTCTGTTTATAATGCACTTACACCAGAATGTCTGTTCAGTGGTGTTATTATCAATTCAGGTGTCTCAAGTAACAAATGTAATGAAATATTGATGATTCACTAAGAGCTAGCCCAGGAGACATGTTGCACAGAGTTGCTACAAGGAACACAAATTCAGGAACATAAGAACTCCAGAATCATGGACGCCTCAAGTTGGCAACAACTTTGCCTTTGCTTCGTTTTTAGATATATCTTGACTTGTGTAATATATCTTCATAGGGATGCCAAATGTTTTTGATAGAATGTTTTATCACAAAATTAGCAGAATAAGGATCTCATTCTTCAGCAATTAATGCCCATTCATTCTTAATTTCCATGAGAGTTGCATGGTGAAAATTCATAATATGTCTATCCCATTTGGGTTGGAGTATATAAAATGGATACTTGAACTATATTACTGAGCACAAAATAGGTTATTTAATTAGCTCTTTCTGGAGGTAAGAGAAAAGGGGAAATATAAATCAAGAAGAGATTGCAAAATAAAGATGACATTCTTATTAAAGTCTATTCTACAGGAATAAAATCAATAAAATTATCATTCTGTGTGATCTTGTATTTAGGGACTGTATATTAGACTGATAAGTACAAGGCTGTATAGAATTTGTACAATCATTTTGTTAATTGAAGCTCTCTCAAAATTGCACATCCTCCTTCTGCCTCCGAAATGCAAATAAGCAAGGCAACAGAGTTTATTGCCTGAAGTGAACTAATTACCATGGCTAGTCATTTTCTCTGCTAAGTGCAGATGTAGTTTAAAGAACTAGATGTCCTCAATATTCAGGTTATTTCCTTGGAGTTCCAGCTAAGCATTTCTGGACTATGATTCATTGTTTCCAGCCCAAAAGGTGACAGTGAGTCATAAAGAGTGAACAGTGAACGTTGACTCAAGTCCTGAAAGGCGTCAAGTGTGATGTGTCCCATGTTTATCCCACTGACCCTTTTTACCCCTTGTCCCCAGCTCACCACAAGTCGGCAAGACTTCAGTACTTTATGTTCCCTTCACACCCCCACACTGTTCACCTGGTTCACCCCTTCCTGTGTCTCAGATTGTTACTGAAATGTAGAACAGGATGGTTTAGAGGTCAGACCTGAGGACTCTGGAACTGGGCTCCCAGGGTAGAATACAGCTGTGCCACCTATTAGCTATGTGACTGTGGATGTCAGTTTCATCTCCCTGTGCTCCGTTTTCTCATCAGTCAAGTGAGGATGATAGTACCTAGCTCAGAGGCTTATTTTCTGGGTTAAATTACAAATAAAGTGCTTTGATCAATGACAAAATAGAAAGGCAGCATCAGTAACTTACTTACATAGATATACTCAACAAATTATATCTATATACTTAATATTTTTTAATGTTTACTTTTGAGAGAGAGAGAGAGAGAGAGTACATGTGTGTGCACGAGCAGGGGAGAGGCAGAGAGAGAGAGAGGGACACAGAGGATCCGAAGCAGGCTCTGTGCTGACAGCAGAGAGCCCAATGGGGGGGACTCGAACTGTTAGATCACAACCTGAGCCAAAGTCAAACACTTAACCAGCAGAGCCACCCAAGCACCCCTCAACAAATTATATTTTTAAAAACAGATTACATAGTGTATAGATAGTATGATCCTTCTTTTGTAAAGTATATGTGAATTAGGACAGAGAAGGTTGGAAATACTGCTCTTCAAAATGCTAACAGTGTTAAACTTCGAAGTGTTTAACTTTCAGTGGCAAAATGTTTGATTCTTATTTTTTTTCTCTTTGCTTTGTTGTATTTTCTAATTTTTCTACAATGACTAGAGATATTTTGAATTTTTAGAAAAACATTTGGTAAAAGGGTTATGTATAGATTATTGACTCTACAAGACACTTAGAGATCACCCAGTTTTCTATCTTTATTCTTTGACAAAGAAGAGCATTGAAAACCAGGAGAGTAAGGTGAGGAAGTACCGGGGAGAAATGCCCAGTGCTCTGTCGCTGTGCCATTTAACTGATTCAGGAAAGCTGTTTGGGGCTCTAGATTAACAGATTTACCTTGTACCTTTTATGTTATGACTTAAATATTTTTAATATTGATAGTTCTCCTAAATAATGACATGTTGCTGTATAGTACTTACTTCCAGGAAGTATACAGTTGAGAGTTATTAGACAAATGTGAGAGAGTTTTATATCAGAGTTTATTTACCTAGATATTTTGAAATCTGCTTTGGAAAGATAATGTAACTTGTTGTGTGGGAAAGTGCACCTGTTACTTAGGTACCATGAAGAAAAGCAAGATTTAATTGAGAAAACTATATCATAATTATTTTTAAGACAGGTACTAAAGTCATCTATGGATCAATATTAGCCAACTGCTGGTTATTAATGATGATGAGCCTGCTCTATTATGAGCTTCCTAAACAGATATCAAAGGATTATCCCTAAATTTCTATAAACAAAGGTAACAGATTACCCAGACAACATTAACTACAAGAGAAATCATAGATTTAGGTGATAGTTATAATGGCTATTTCTTCTGTCTTTAATCACTACCCCCAACTCCTTCTAAAATGGCTGAAGAGGAGAAAAATTGGCAGATATTAGTATAGTCTTGGGAAAATGAGGTTATGTCCATGAGGATGTTTATGTACATTACATTTATATATAATTGAGCAGGAGTTATTATATGACCTTTGCCTTTTTTCTCTCTTTTTCCCTAGGCTGGCTGGGGATTGGTTTGGCAGTCCTTTGTTTTCCTTATTAGAACCAAGACAGATTTTGAGCAGTTCATAGCCAGCGTCTGTGGGATGGATCTGTGCTTTGTATGGTGGATATTAAATGTTTTCAAATATTATCTCTAATGATAACTCTAAATAGAGGAAACACTAAGGAACAGGGAATAAAGGGTTTATCTTATCTTAGAGTTTCAAAATCTCTCTCTTTTCTCCTTTTCTCTTTCTCTTCCATTTCTGTATGTATATACATTTACAAACATGTATGTAGGCTATGTTGTGTAAATACACATATGTTTTATACACAAGATATATATTGCCTTTGGAAGTTAAAATGTAAACTTCACTTTTCTGAATATTATACTTCCATGTAAAGTTAAATTATTTAAAATTTGTATAATCAGAGTAACTGGTGATATTTTTCTAAGTTCTCACTCATTTTTCCCAGCCTAATTTTATGTAGCCATGAAAATTCTGGGGTGCCTGGGTGGCTCAACTGGTTAAGCATCTAACTCTTGATTTCGGCTCAGGTCATGATCTCACAATGGTGGTATTGAGCCCTGTGGTGAGCTCTGTGCTGAACATAGAGCCAGCTTGGGATTCTCTCTCTTACTCTCTCTCTCTGTCCCTCTCCCTGGTTCATGCTCTCTCTCTCACAAAAGAACCAAAAAAAGAAAGAAAGAAAGAAAGAAAGAAAGAAAGAAAGAAAGAAAGAAAGAAA